>NW_027189133.1:1181779-1241779 GCF_040958095.1 Procambarus clarkii
AGACATATATTATTAAATATGACCGAAAAAGTAAGATTAATAATTCTAACACGAATTTTCTCCATATTTCTTATGTTTCTTTACACTGTTGATGGTAATTAAAAAATCAATTCTCCAAAATTCATTTTTATTTCTAGTCTTACGCGACATTTGAACGCGTTTCGTAATAAATTATTACATTTTCAAAGACTTTTAGTTTACACACACACAACTATAACCTACAAACACTAAACAGAATTCTTACTATGTTATGATTTAAGCACCTTTCATTTTATTTTATAACTGCATTTTGGGTGAGGTAATGTTACAACAGTTTTGGATGAGGTGAACAAAACTTTCAACCCAGGACAGAACACGAAACAATAGGTATTAATTGGGTAAATTGAAGGTAAGAATGGAAGTAACTGCAAAGGGCCTATTGGTCCATATTTCTTGATGCTTCTATATTGGAGCGGAGGTTTGAAGTGGGTAGAATATAGTTGTGCATTAATTGGCTGTTGACTTTTTGATGTGTACGGCCTCGCAGATGTCAAGCCGCCTGCTATCGCTGTATCTATCGACAATTTCTGTGTTGTTTGCTAAGATTTCTCTGATGATGGTCTGGTTGTGGGAAGAGATTATATGTTCCTTAATGGAGCCCTGTTGCTTATGCATCGTTAACCGCTTGGAAAGAGATGTTGTTGTCTTGCCTATATACTGAGTTCTTTGAGGTTTACAGTCCCCAAGTGGGCATTTGACGGCATAGACGACGTTGGTCTCTTTTAAAGCGTTCTGCTTTGTGTCTGGAGAGTTTCTCATGAGTAGGCTGGCAGTTTTTTTGGTTTTATAGTAAATCGTCAGTTGTATCTTTTGATTTTTGTCTGTAGGGATAACATTTCTATTAACAATATCTTTCAGGACCCTTCCCTCCGTTTCATGAGCTGTGGAAAAGAAGTTCCTGTAAAATAGTCTAATAGCGGGTATAGGTGCTGTGTTAGTTGTCTCTTCAGAGGGTGCATGGCGTTTCACCTTCCTTCTTATGATGTCTTCAACGAAACCATTGGAGAAGCCGTGGTTGACTAGGACCTGCCTTGACTTCATCGACTTGCTTCCATCCTCAGCTGTGGCTTAGAGTACGGTCGACACAAGCGTTAACAACACTCCTCCTGTACCTGTCTAGGCAGTCACTGTTGGCATTTAGGCACATTCCTATGTTTGTTTGCTTAGTGTAGACTGCAGTGTGGAAACCTCCGCTCCTTTCTATGACTGTTACATCTAGAAAGGGCAGCTTCCCATCCTTCTCCATCTCGTAAGTGAAACGCAACACAGAATTCCGCTGCAATGCCACCTTCAGCTCCTGTACATGTCTGACATCAGGTACTTGTGTAAAAACGTCGTCAACATACCTGCAGTATATGGCCGGTTTCAAGTTCATGTCGACTAAAACCTGTTGCTCGATGGTACCCATGAAGAAGTTCGTAAACAGGACACCTAGGGGAGAATCCATGGCGACCCCATCTACTTCCTTGTACATGTGCCCATCCGGGCTCAAGAAAGGTGCCGCTTTAGTACAAGCTTGGAGTAGTTTCCTTAGAATGTTGTCTGGTATGTATATATATATATGTCGTACCTAGTAGCCAGAACGCACTTCTCAGCCTACTATGCAAGGCCCAATTTGCCTAATATGCCAAGTTTTCATGAAGTAATTGTTTATCGACTACCTAACCTACCTAACCTAACCTAACCTAGCTTTTTCGGCTACCTAACCGAACCTAACCTATAAAGATAGGTTAGGTTAGGTTAGGTAGGGTTGGTTAGGTTCGGTCATATATCTACGTTAATTTTAACTCCAATAAAAAAAATTGACCTCATACATAGAGAAAAGGGTTGCTTTATCATTTCATAAGAAAAAAATTATAGTAAATATATTAATTCAGGAAAACTTGGCTTATTAGGCAAATCGGGCCTTGAATAGTAGGCTGAGAAGTGAGTTCTGGCTACTAGGTACGACATATATATATATATATATATACATATATATATATGTATATATATATATATATATATATATATATATATATATATATATATATATATATATATATATATATATATGTATGTCGTACCTAGTAGCCAGAACGCACTTCTCAGCCTACTATGCAAGGCCCGATTTGCCTAATAAGCCAAGTTTTCATGAATTAATGTTTTTTCGTCTACCTAACCTACCTAACCTAACCTCGCTTTTTTTGGCTACCTAACCTAACCTTACCTATAAATATAGGTTAGATTAGGTTAGGTAGGGTTGGTTAGGTTCGGTCATATATCTACGTTAATTTTAACGCCAATAAAAAAACATTGACCTCATACATAGAGAAAAGGGTTGCTCTATCATTTCATAAGAAAAAAATTATAGTAAATATATTAATTCAGGAAAACTTGGCTTATTAGGCAAATCGGGCCTTGAATAGTAGGCTGAAAAGTGAGTTCTGGCTACTAGGTACGACATATATATATATATATATATATATATATATATATATATATATATATATATATATATATATATAATGTATGTCGTACCTAGTAGCCAGAACGCACTTCTCAGCCTACTATGCAAGGCCCGATTTGCCTAATAAGCCAAGTTTTCATGAATTAGTTGTTTTTCGACTACCTAACCTACCTAACCTAACCTAACCTAACTTGTTTGGCTACCTAACCTAACCTAACCTATATAGATAGGTTAGGTTAGGTTAGGTTAGGTAGGGTTGGTTAGGTTCGGTCATATATCCACGTTAATTTTAACTTTAATAAAAAAAAATTGACCTCATACATAATGAAATGGATAGCTTTATCATTTCATAAGAAACAAATTAGAGAAAATATATTAATTCATGAAAACTTGGCTTATTAGGCAAATCGGACCTTGCATAGTAGGCTGAGAAGTGCGTTCTGGCTACTAGGTACGACATATATATATATATATATATATATATATATATATATATATATATATATATATATATATGTATATATGTATATATGTATATATATATATACATATATACATATATATACATATATATATATATATATATATATATATATATATATATATATATATATATATATATATATATATATATATATATATATATATCTGGTTCCTGGATGATGGCACTCTGGCAGGCACACAAGATTCCCTGCTGGAAGACCTACAGCTGGTGAAGACACGGGGGGAGTCCATGGGTCTCGTTCTTAACCCCTCCAAGTGCGAAATTATTGCATCTAGTGTAAGTAATCATTAGAGCAGTAAAATCAGTTTTACCAGAAGCCTCAGTCGTTAAACCTACCGACAGCACACTACTCGGAGCACCTCTGGGCCACAATGCCATTGCTGCAGTCCTTGACGAAAAGTTTAGAGACCTAAAGAGGATGGAAGAGAGAATTGGGGACTTGGACTCCCACGATGCCCTCTACCTTCTCACAAAGTGCCTTACCTTGCCCAGGCTAACATACTTCTTAAGGTGTGCACCAACTTTTGGCAACCCACTTCTAAATCAATATGATGAGCTCCTCAGGTCAATATTCAGGAAGGCGCTCAACCTAGATTTAGATGACAGTCAGTGGGACCAAGCAACACTACCAGTGAGATTTGGAGGGATAGGCATAAGAAAGGCAACTGAGGTAGCACTTCCAGCATTCTTATCCTCATGTACAGCAGCCAACGAATTGGTAGGGCAGATCCTACCAGAGCGTATGAGAGAGACAGCGGGAACTCATGATCAAACGTTCATCGAAGCAGCCAGACAATGGGACACCATTGCACACCCTCAACCCCGACCACAAGTCCCAAAAGACCACAAGCAGGCCCACTGGGATAGCCCCATAATGGAAAAGACTGTCACAGCAATGATTGACAACGCTGATGCTGAAAACAAAGCCCGCCTCCTAGCGGTAACAGCACCCCACGCCGGGGATTTTTTATTTGCTGTGCCCAATGCAGCCCTGGGAACTCGCCTCAGTCATGACGCTCTCCGCATTGGAGTTGTCCTTCGCCTTGCCGCCCACATCCTCACCGAACATAGGTGCATCTGCGGAACTGCGATGGCAGACCAATAAGGTCGTCATGGTCTGGTATGTCGTAAATCACAGGGTAAAATTGCAAGACATGAAGAAGTCAACGACATTATCAAGAGGAGCCTCGCCACAGCCCGCTGCCTGGCACAAAGAGAACCACACTTATCCAGACCTAACGACCCTCAGAAGCGCCCTGATGGGGTCACCTTGCTACCTTGGAAGGATGGTAAGCAAGTGGTATGGGACTACACGTGCGCTGCCACACTGGCCAGTACCTACCTCCACTACAGCACACGTGAAAGCGGTGGTGCTGCTTCTTTCAGGGAATCGCAGAAAATTATTAAATACAGAGGTCTAGCACACTGCTACAGCTTTGTTCCGATCGGCTCGGAGACCCTCGGTTCGTGGGGAAAATGTGCATTGAAGTTCCTGAAGGAATTGGGGGACAAATTGATCAGCGCTACAAAATACCAGAGAGCAAAAAGTTTCTTGTTCCAGCGCCTCAGTGTTGCGATTCAGAGGGGAAATGCCTGTTGCGTCTTGGGCACTAGTCCAACTTCAGAGGAATTCGAAGAAGTGTTTGACTTGCAACAATGATCGAACCCGTCTGTGACATTCATCAATGTTTCCCATTGTTGTGTTTTTCAAGAGATCCATAACCTTTAAGCACCTTTTTGCATTATTATTTTTGTATCAACCCATGTATATCTTGTAACCATCAAATGCATAATAAAGCACAAAAAATAAAAAAGGAAGGGGGTGGTAGGAGAAAAGCACACAGAAACTGTATTGGAGGGGATCTAAACATTCCCTCCAATGCGTTATGCGTGGTTTCCTCCGAGGCTATGGGTCCCCCTTCTTCCAGCTAGAGGTGGTACTCCCTTCTATATATTATAAAAAAATATATATATATTCACAGTCTCCGTGGTGTAGTGGTAAGACACTCGCCTGGCGTTCCGCGAGCGCTATGTCATGGGTTCGTATCCTGGCCGGGGAGGATTTACTGGGCACAATTCCTTAACTGTAGCCTCTGTTTAACGCAACAGTAAAATGTGTACTTGGATGAAAAAACGATTCTTCGCGGCAGGGGATCGTATTCCAGGGACCATAGGATTAAGGACTTGCCCGAAACGCTACGCGTATTAGTGGCTGTACAAGAATGTAACAACTCTTGTATATATCAAAAAAAAAAATATATATATATATATTTATTTATTGGTGTATACTGGCAGCAGGTTTTCTTTCAAACATGTTTCATTGAATATGACCGCATATTCTGTATTTATTATTTTCTGGTTTAGGGCTTCTATCCCTCTAACTATTTTCTTAGCATCAGGGCTTAATTGAAATAGGAGTTCTCCAAAACTCATTTTCGTACTTTTAAGGTGAAGAAAAGAAGTGATTTACTATAGAGTGTATTACACTTATTTGTATAATTTGCACGACGTTTCGAACCTCCATGGTTCATTCTCAAGTGAACAGATCTTACAATACTAGTTGATTTTATACCCGCATTAGGTCAGGTGATAATACAATGAAGGTGAAAACATGGGGGGATACATAAGGGATAAACATAGGGGCTGCAGAAGGCTTATTGGCCCATACGAGGCATCTCCTATCTAAACATAAAGATTAATCCAGTGTAATTGGCCTGTTATGTTGGACATTGTCTTCTGTGTTGGCATCGATATGTTCTTGTCTTGTCCTTACTCTCATGGTGGGTAGAGTAAATAGTTCCGTGATTTGGGTGTTCATGGTAGGTCGCTCTATTCTTATGTGAATTGCCTCAAGAATTTGTAATCTTCTTGAATCTTGGGTTTTGTCTATTATGCAAGTATTCTTGTTCAACATTTCCCTTGTTAGAGTAATGTCATGGGCTTGTCTCATGTGATTCCTAGGGGCACCAGATTGAAGATGGCATGTCAAACGCCTCGTCAGCTTGGTCGACGTCATACCTATGTACTTACATTGAAGGTTACATCCTTCGTGGGGGCAAGTGTACATGTATACAACGCTTGACTGCTGTAGAGGGTTCTCCGTCGGCTTCGGGCTGTTTTTGATAAGGAGTTCGGAAGTCTTCTTGGTTTTGTAGAATATTATCAGGTTTATGTTTTGGTTAGGAGTAGTGCTTTTTACTCCTTTACGGATTATTTCTTTCATTATTCTTTCCTCTTTTATATGTTCACTGTGCATGGTTGATTTGTAATATAATTTTATTGGGGGTGTTGTGGTTTCTGTTCTAGGTTCTGAATTATACCAACGGTCCAAGTGTCTTCTTATAGCAGCGTTTATTTCCGCGTTGCTATATCCGTTGTTCACCAATACCTGAGTTACTCTTTCAAACTCTCTACTCACGTTGCTCCATTCAGAGCAGTGGGTAAGCGCTCGACGAATATAAGCATTGAGAACACTGGCTTTGTATCTTTGGGGGCACTCACTTCTACCGTTCAGGCATAATCCTATGTTGGTGGGCTTGGTATATACGTTGGTGCTTAAAGAGGTTCGTGTTTTTGTTATTAGTACATCCAAGAATGGCAGACTGTTATTTTCACTATTTTCATGTGTAAATCGGAGTACTGACTCTCTCTCTAGGTGTCTTTTTAGGTCAATTAGTTCATCTGAGTCTTTTACTATTACGAATATGTCATCTACATAACGGCAGTATACAGTTGGTTTTTGTCTGCTACTGAAGACCCTATCTTCGATGGTTCCCATATAAAAATTAGCAAATAAAACTCCTAAGGGGGAGCCCATTGCTACTCCGTCTATTTGTAAATACATGTCTCCGTGTGGACTGATGAAAGGGGCTTCCTTTGTACATGCTTCGAGAAGACTTTTCAAGTGTGGCTCAGGTATGTCTAATTTGGGGGTGCTCTCGTCTCTGTATACTCTGTCCAGTATATCGGAGTAGCAATGGGCTCCCCCTTAGGAGTTTTTTTTTGCTAATTTTTATATGGGAACCATCGAAGATAGGGTCTTCAGTAGCAGACAAAAACCAACTGTATACTGCCGTTATGTAGATGACATATTCGTAATAGTAAAAGACTCAGATGAACTAATTGACCTAAAAAGACACCTAGAGAGAGAGTCAGTACTCCGATTTACACATGAAAATAGTGAAAATAACAGTCTGCCATTCTTGGATGTACTAATAACAAAAACAGGAACCTCTTTAAGCACCAACGTATATACCAAGCCCACCAACATAGGATTATGCCTGAACGGTAGAAGTGAGTGCCCCCAAAGATACAAAGCCAGTGTTCTCAATGCTTATATTCGTCGAGCGCTTACCCACTGCTCTGAATGGAGCAACGTGAGTAGAGAGTTTGAAAGAGTAACTCAGGTATTGGTGAACAACGGATATAGCAACGCGGAAATAAACGCTGCTATAAGAAGACACTTGGACCGTTGGTATAATTCAGAACCTAGAACAGAAACCACAACACCCCCAATAAAATTATATTACAAATCAACCATGCACAGTGAACATATAAAAGAGGAAAGAATAATGAAAGAAATAATCCGTAAAGGAGTAAAAAGCACTACTCCTAACCAAAACATAAACCTGATAATATTCTACAAAACCAAGAAGACTTCCGAACTCCTTATCAAAAACAGCCCGAAGCCGACGGAGAACCCTCTACAGCAGTCAAGCGTTGTATACATGTACACTTGCCCCCACGAAGGATGTAACCTTCAATGTAAGTACATAGGTATGACGTCGACCAAGCTGACGAGGCGTTTGACATGCCATCTTCAATCTGGTGCCCCTAGGAATCACATGAGACAAGCCCATGACATTACTCTAACAAGGGAAATGTTGAACAAGAATACTTCCATAATAGACAAAACCCAAGATTCAAGAAGATTACAAATTCTTGAGGCAATTCACATAAGAATAGAGCGACCTACCATGAACACCCAAATCACGGAACTATTTACTCTACCCACCATGAGAGTAAGGACAAGACAAGAACATATCGATGCCAACACAGAAGACAATGTCCAACATAACAGGCCAATTACACTGGATTAATCTTTATGTTTAGATAGGAGATGCCTCGTATGGGCCAATAAGCCTTCTGCAGCCCCTATGTTTATCCCTTATGTATCCCCCCATGTTTTCACCTTCATTGTATTATCACCTGACCTAATGCGGGTATAAAATCAACTAGTATTGTAAGATCTGTTCACTTGAGAATGAACCATGGAGGTTCGAAACGTCGTGCAAATTATACAAATAAGTGTAATACACTCTATAGTAAATCACTTCTTTTCTTCACCTTAAAAGTACGAAAATGAGTTTTGGAGAACTATTATTTCAATTAAGCCCTGATGCTAAGAAAATAGTTAGAGGGATAGAAGCCCTAAACCAGAAAATAATAAATACAGAATATGCGGTCTTATTCAATGAAACATATTTATTTATATATATATATATTGGTAGCAGTCTTTCCTGTAGACATATATTATTAAAAATATATATATATATATATATATATATATATATATATATATATATATATATATATATATATATATATATATATATATATATATATATATAAATATATATATATATATTATTAAATATGACCGAAAAAGTAAGATTAATAATTCTAACACGAATTTTCTCGATCTTTCGTACATTTCTTTTTACTGTTGGTGGTAATTCAAAATTCAATTCTCCAAAATTCATTTTTTATTTCTAGTCTGACGCGACACTTGAGCGCGTTTCGTAAAACTTATTACATTTTCAAAGACTTTAGTTTACACATACACAACTGAATAGAACTTACACATCTCCGATTTGTTTATATCTACATTTGAGTGAGGTGGATGGGGTGAGGTGGTATTAATAGGGTATTAATTTCATCAACACAAGACAGAACACGAAACAATGGGTATTGAATGGAAGTGATTGTAGAAAGCCTATTGGTCCATATTTCTTGATGCGTCTATATTGGAGCGGAGTCTTGAGGTGGGTAGAATATAGTTGTGCATTAATTGGCTGTTGATTGCTGGTGTTGACTTTTTAATGTGCAGTGCCTCGCAAACGTCAAGCCGCCTGCTATCGCTGTATCTATTGATGATTTCTGAGTAGTTTACTAGGATTTCTCTGGCGATGGTTTGGTTGTGGGAAGAGATTATATGTTTCTTAATGGAGCCCTGTTGCTTATGCATCGTTAAACGCCTAGAAAGAGATGTTGTTGTCTTGCCTATATACTGGTTTTTTTGGAGCTTACAGTCCCCAAGTGGGCATTTGAAGGCATAGACGACGTTGGTCTCTTTTAAAGCGTTCTGCTTTGTGTCTGCAGAGTATCTCATGAGTAGGCTGGCCATTTTTCTGGTTTTATAGTAAATCGTCAGTTGTATCCTCTGATTTTTGTCTGTAGGGATAACGTTTCTATTAACAATATCTTTCAGGACCCTTTCCTCCGTTTTATGAGCTGTGGAAAAGAAGTTCCTGTAAAATAGTCTAATAGGGGGTATAGGTGTTGTGTTAGTTGTCTCTTCAGAGGTTGCATGGCGTTTCACTTTCCTTCTTATGTCTTCGACGAAACCATTGGAGAAGACGTTGTTGACTAGGACCTGCCTTACCCTACAGAGTTCTTCGTCGACTTGCCTCCATTCTGAGCTGTGGCTGAGAGCACGGTCGACATATGCGTTAACAACACTCCTCTTGTACCTGGCGGGGCAGTCGCTGTTGGCATTTAGGCACATTCCTATGTTCGTTTCCTTAGTGTAGACTGCAGTGTGGAAACCTCCGCTCTTTTCCATGACTGTTACATCTAGAAAGGGCAGCTTCCCATCCTTTTCCATCTCGTAAGTGAAACGCAGCACGGAACTCTGCTCAAATGCCTCCTTCAGCTCCTGCAGATGTCTGACATCAGGTACCTGTGTAAAAATGTCGTCAACATACCTGCAGTATATGGCCAGTTTCAAGTTCATGTCGACTAAGACTTTTTGCTCGATGGTACCCATGTAGAAGTTTGCAAACAGGACACCTAGGGGAGAACCCATGGCGACCCCATCTACTTGCTTATACATGTGCCCATCCGGGCTCAAGAAGGGTGCCTCTTTAGTACAAGCTTGGAGTAGTTTCCTCAGAATATGTTCTGGTATGTCAAGAGGAGTACAGGCTGGATCACGATACACTCTGTCGGCTATCATCCCGATTGTCTCGTCCACAGGTACGTTGGTAAACAGCGATTCTACGTCAAACGAGGCTCTTATCCCTGTGGCCCGTGTGCCCCACAGTAAGCCAACAAATTCCTTTGGAGACTTCAGGCTGAAGGCGCAAGGAACATAAGGAGTCAGCAGGCCGTTGAGTCGCTTCGCCAGTCTGTACGTGGGTGTGGGTATCTGGCTAATGATTGGCCGAAGTGGGTTTCCAGGCTTGTGTGTCTTGACATTTCCATACGCATATCCAGGTTTATATTCCCCAATGATCTTTGGCAGGTGGAGTCCGGATTTCTTGGCGTTCACAGTTTCGATCAGTTTGTTGACCTTTGCTTTCAATTCGGCTGTAGTGTCCTTCATTACCCTTTGGAACTTAGTTTGGTCAGAGAGTATGAGGTTCATTTTCGCCAAAGATTTAACACCATTTTACCCTTATTATTTTTCACATTGTGCTCCTGTATATGATTCAAAACCTTTCCTAATCTAGTATCATTCACCCAACATATCAACATTCTTGTCTAATCAAGTGTCAATCTCCCCAAACATCATTCTCCCCATTGATAATATTTTGTCAACCACAAAGCTAGCCGCACCCTCAATGTTTATACCTCCTGGCACCCTCAATACCAGGGGTGTCAGGTGGCACCCCTGGCAGTGCCATCTGACCCATGGCAGGTGGCACTGCCAGGGGTAAGCCACAGGCGGCACTGCCTGGGGTCACCAAAGGCTGTACTGCCTGGGGTTACCACAGGCGACACTGCCTGGAGTCACTACAGGCGGCACTGCCTGGGGTCAGCCACAGGCGGCACTGCCAGGGGTCATCACAGGCAGCACTGCCTGGGGTCAGCCACAGGCAGCACTGCCTGGGGTCAGCCAGAGGCGGCACTGCCTGGGGTCAGCCGGAGGCGGCATTGAATGGAGGCAGCCACAGGCGGCACTGCCTGGGGTCAACTACAGGTGGCACTGCCTGGGGTCAGCAACAGCTGGCACTGCCTGGGGTCAGCCACAGGCGGCACTGAATGGAGGCAGCCACAGGCGGCTCTGCCTGGGGTCATCACAGGTGGCACTGCCTGGGGTCAGCCACAGGCAGGACTGCCTGGGGTCAGCCACAGGCGGCACTGCCTGGAGTCACCACAGGCGGCACTGCCTGGGGTCACCACTGGAGGCACTGCCTAGGGTCACCACAGGCTGTACTGCCTGAGGTCATCACAGGTGGCACTGCTTGGGGTCAGCCACCAAATAACTTCCACTGCCTGGGGTCACTACAGGTGGCACTGCCTGGGGTCAGCAACAGGCGGCACTGCCTGGGGTCAGTCACAGGCGGCACTGCCTGGTGTCAGCCACAGGGGACATTGCCTGGGGTCAGCCACAGGCGGCACTGCCTGCGGTCAGCCACAGGAGGCACTGCCTGGGGCCACCATAGGCGGCACTGCCTGCGGTCAGCCTCAGGAGGCACTGCCTGATGTCAACCAGAGGCGGCACTGAATGGAGGCAGCCACAGGCGGCACTGCCTGGGGTCAACTACAGGTGGCACTGCCTGGGGTCAGCCACAGGCGGCTCTGCCTGGGGTCAGCCACAGGCGGCACTATCTGGGGTCAACTACAGGTGGCACTGCCTGGTGTCAGCAACAGCTGGCACTGCCTGGGGTCAGTTACAAGAGGCACTGAATGGAGGCCGCCACAGGCGGCACTGCCTGGGGTCAACTACAGGTGGCACTGGCTGGGGTCACCACAAGCGGTACTGCCTGGGGTCACCACAGGCGGCACTGCCTGGGGTCAACTACAGGTGGCACTGGCTGGGGTCACCACAAGCGGTACTGCCTGGGGTCACCACAGGCGGCACTGCCTGGGGTCAACTACAGGTGGTACTGGCTGGGGTCACCACAAGCGGTACTGCCTGGGGTCACCACAGGCGGCACTGCCTGGGGTCAACTACAGGTGGCACTGGCTGGGGTCACCACAAGCGGTACGGCCTGGGGTCACCACAGGCGGCACGGCCTGGGGTCACATGAGGCGGCACTACCAGGGGTCACCAAAGGCGGCACTGCATGGGGTCACCCACACGGGTCACTGCCTGGGGTCAACCACAGGTGGCACTGCCTGGGCTCAGCCACAGGCGGCACTGCCTGGGTTCAGCCACAGGTGGCACTGCCTGGGATCACCACAGGCGGCACTGCCTGGGATCAGCCACAGGCGACACTGCCTGGGGTCACCACAGGCGGCACTGCCAGGGGTCACCACAGGCGGCACTGCCTGGGGTCCGCCACAGGTGGCAATGCCTGGGTTCATAACAGGTGGCACTGCCTGGGTTAATCACTGGTGGCACTTCCTGGGATCAGCCACAGGCGACACTGCCTGGGGTCACCACAGGCGGCACTGCCTGGGGTCACCACAGGTGGCACTGCCTTGGGCCAGCCACAGGCGACACTGCCTGGGGTTACCACAGGTGGCACTGCCTGGGGTCAGCAACAGGTGGCACTGCCTGAGGTCACCACAGGCGGTTTTGCTTGGGGTCAGCCACAGGTGGCACTGCCTGAGGTCACCACAGGCGGTTTTGCTTGGGGTCAGTCACAGGCGACACTGCCTGGGGTCTGCCTCATGCGCTAATGCCTGGGGTCACCACAGGCGGTTTTGCTTGGGGTCAGTCACAGGCGACACTGCCTGGGGTCTGCCTCATGCGCTAATGCCTGGGGTCACCACAGGCTGTACTGCCTGAGGGTCACCACAGGCAGTACTACCTGGGGTCACAACAGGCAACACTGCCAGGGGTCACTACAGGCGGCACTGCTTGGGGCAGCCACAGGCGGCACTGCCTAGGGTCAGCTACAGGCGGCACTGCCTGGGGTCACCACAGGTGGCACTGCCTTGGGTCAGCCACAGGTGGCACTGCCTGGGGTCACAACAGACGGTACTGCCTGGGGTCAAAACAGGCGGCACTTCCTGGGGTCACCACAGGCGACACTGCCTGGGATCACTACAGGCGGTACTGCCTGGGGGCAGCCACAGGCGGCACTGCCTGGGGTCAGCCACAGGTGGCACTGCCTGGGCTCAGCCACAGGCGGCACTGCCTGGGTTCAGCCACAGGTGGCACTGCCTCGGTTCATCGCAGGTGGCACTGCCTGGGATCACCACAGGCGGCACTGCCTGGGATCAGCCACAGGCGACACTGCCTGGGGTCACCACAGACGGCACTGCCTAGGGTCAGCCACAGACGGCACTGCCTTGGGTCAGCCACAGAGGGCACTGCCTGGGCTCCGCCACAGACGGCACTGCCGGTGGTGAGCAACAGGCGGCACTGCCTGGGGTCAGCCACAGGCGGCTCAGCCTGGGGTCAGCAACAGGCGGCACTGCTTAGGGTCAGCTACAGGTGGCACTGCCTGTGGTCATCCACAGGCGACACAGCCTGTGGTCAACACAGGTGGCACTGCCTGGGGTCACCACAGGCGGTACTGCATGGGGTCACGCAGGCAGTACTGCCTGGGGTCAGCCACAGGCGGTACTGCCTGGGGTCACCACAGGCTGTATTGCCTGGGGTCACCACAGGCGGTATTGCCTGGGGTCAAAACAGGCGGCACTGCCTGGGGTCAGCCACAGGCGGTAGTGTCTGGGTTCATCACAGGTGGCACTGCCTGGGTTCAGCCACAGGCGGTACTGCCTGGGGTCAGCCACAGGTGGCACTGCCTGGGGTCAGCCACAGGTGGCACTGCCTGGGTTCATCACTGGTAGCACTTCTTGGGATCACCACAGGCGGACTGCCTGGGGTCAGCCACAGGCGACACTGCCAGGGGTCATCACAGGTGGCACTGCCTGGGATCATTACAGGCGGCACTGCCTAGGGTCAGCCACAGACAGCACTGCCTGGGGTCATCTCCAGGTAGCACTGCCTGGGGTCACCACAGGTGACACTGCCTTGGGTCAGCCACAGGCAACACTACCTGGGGTCACTACAGGTGGCACTGCCTGTGGTCAGCAGTAGGTGGCACTTCCTAGGGTCAGCCACAGGCGACACATCCTGGGGTCAGCCTCAGGCGCTAATGCTTGGGGTCACCACAGGCTGTACTGCCTGGGGTCACCACAGGCTGTACTGCCTGGGGTCACCAAAGGCTGTACTGCCTGGGGTCACCACAGGCGGCACTGCCTGTGATTACCACAGGCGGCACTGCCTAGAGTCAGCCACAGGCGGCATTGCCTGGGTTAACCAGTGGCGGCACTGCCTGGGGTCTCCACAGGTGGCACTGCCTGAGGGTCTCCACAGGTGGCACTGCCTGAGGGTCTCCACAGGTGGCACTGCCTGAGGGTCCGCCACAGGCGGCACTGCCTTGGGTTAGCCACAGGCAGCTCTGCCTGGAGTCATCACTGGTGGCACTGCCTGGGGTCATCACAGGTGGCACTGCCTGGGGTCATCCACAGGTGGCAGTGCCTGGGGTCACCACAGACGGTACTGCCTGGGGTCAGCCACAGGTGGCACTGCCTGGGGTCAGCCACAGGCGACACTGCATGGGGTCAGCCACAGGCGGCACTGCCTGGGGTCACAACAGGTGGCACTGCCTGGGGTCAGCCACATGTGGCACTGCCTTGGGTCACCACAGGCGGCACTGCATGTGGCCACCACAGGCGGCACTGCATGTGGCCACCACAGGCGGCACTGCCTGGGGGTCACCACAGGCGGCACTGCCTGGGGTTAGCCACAGGCGGTACTGCTTGGGGTCACAACATGCGACACTGCCTGGGGTCACCACAGGCAGCACTGCCTTGGTCCACCAAAGACGGCACTGCCAGGGGTCACCACAGGCGGCACTGCCTGTGATTACCACAGGCGTCACTGCCTAGAGTCAGCCACAGGCGGCATTGCCTGGGTTAACCAGTGGCGGCACTGCCTGGGGTCTCCACAGGTGGCACTGCCTGAGGGTCCGCCACAGGCGGCACTGCCTTGGGTTAGCCACAGGCAGCTCTGCCTGGAGTCATCACAGGTGGCACTGCCTGGGGGCATCACAGGTGGCACCGCCTGGGGTCATCCACAGGTGGCAGTGCCTGGGGTCACCACAGACGGTACTGCATGGGGTCAGCCACAGGCGGCACTGCCTGGGGTCAGCCACTGGCGACACTGCATGGGGTCAGCCACAGGTGGCACTGCCTGGGGTCAGCCATAGGCGACACTGCATGGGGTCAGCCACAAGCGGCACTGCCTGGGGTCACCACAGGTTGGCACTGCCTGGGGTCATCAACATTCGACACTCCCTTGGGTCACCACAGGTGGCACTGCCTGGGGTCAGCCACAGGTGGCAGTGCCTGGGGTCACCACTGGCGGTACTGCCTGGGGTCAGCCACAGGTGGCACTGCGTGGGGTCAGCCACAGGCGACACTGCCTGGGGTCACCACAGGCAGCACTGCCTGGGGTCGCCACAGGCGGCACTGCCTGGGCCCACCACCATCGTCGGGGTGTATGTATGTTTGAGAACAGTTGAAGGAGTAAATATTGTGAGTAGAGGATCCTGTTATATATTGTAGACTGGAACTATATGTTTAGGTGAATAGTAATAAGAACTCAATTTTGGATCAACCAGAGTATACCTGGCAAGGAGCTTTCTCTGTGTCTGGATCACTTGTGATAGTGGAAGAGTTAAGGTGTCAACTCGGGTCGGAGGGATAGTATTTGACCCTTCAAGGCGTGTCACGTCATTGACAGTGACTGTTGGGTGTGTGTTTAATAGTAACACATTTATGTTAGGTTGTCACCATCTAGTCCAGTAACAGTGTCTTAGTGACACAGGGGAGTTATATTTACATAAGAACTTTGTGGAGTCTTTGTGATATGCTAAAGTTGTGTTCTTTAAGGATATCTTAGTAACACGTAGGTAAGTTGTGTACGTTATGGATGTCTTAGTGACACGTAGGTAAGTTGTGTACCTTACGAATGTCTTAGTGATACGTATGTAAGTTGTGTACCTTGTGGAGTCTTAGTGATACATAGGTAAGTTGTGTACCTTATAATAAGGGGCCAATAAAATGGAAAATGAAAGTTGTTCAATGTCAACCACAATTTTTTTGCTAGCTGTATACAAAAAGGGCTGCACTTGTTCCCAGTTTCAGTACTGCAACCTAAATAGAAAGGAAGATTTAATTTTGTGTTTTTTTTTTAACGAATATTGCATATTTCAACGCGACTTCAAGCAAACACACCTTTCAGATATAATCATTCTATGACACTTTTCTGACACATTAGCATATAATATAGGATCTGTAGCCGGGGATTTTTCAAAACATCTTTAGTTCTTCTAATCCAAATAGTCAAAGTTCCTCCCCAAAAAGTATGCAAATATATCATGTTTATTGCTATTATAAAACCAATAAATGAACTTCAGGAAACAAAACAAATTTTAGAGGCATAAACTTTATATATAAGGTGTAAGTTTCTTGTAAATTGAATAAAAATGAAAGAGTTTCAAGTCGTTTATGTTACTAGAGTAATAAATCATTAAAATATTAAAGTCTAAGGTGCTGCCATCTGTGGCTGAGGTTGGCATCAACCAATTTCCTCCACAATTGGCACCGTTACAGATAGGCATATCTGACGCACCGATACAGATAGTGCAGTCAGGTGTATAAGTTTCATGCAAATTGTCCGATAACCAAATAATAAAAAAATAAATAAATGAAAAAAATTTATATTTTTTTTTTAATAAAAATAATTATAATTTAGTGATTCATGGGTAAGTTGTGTACCTTATGGAGTCTTAGTGGCACATAGGTAAGTTGTGTACCTTATGGAGTCTTAGTGACACATAGGTAAGTTGTGTACCTTATGGAGTCTTAGTGACACATAGGTAAGTTGTGTACCTTATGGAGTCTTAGTGACACATAGGTAAGTTGTGTACCTTATGGAGTCTTAGTGACACATAGGTAAGTTGTGTACCTTATGGAGTCTTAGTGACACATAGGTAAGTTGTGTACCTTATGGAGTCTTAGTGACACGTAGATAACTTGTACACCTTATGGATATCTTACTGACACGTAGGAAAGTTTACCTTATGGATGTCTTAGTGACAAGTAGGTAAGTTGTGTACTGTGGGGGGAGGGATTACCAGCTAGCTTTTAGACTATGTGTTGGAGCGCAAGTCGCCAGGTTGCACTCTGACACGAGTGCACCAAAGTTCACTCACTCTAGATTCTGTAGTTCTTCATAGACATCTCTTGTTTGATGTATATGAAGAACATTGACCCAGGACTGTTCAGTAAAACTATGGAGGCCGCCGATGCTTTTCTGTGAGAAGAGGTGCAGCCATTATCATATATTTAACATTTAAGTGTATGGAGAGAGGAGAAACAGGTATTGGTGGTAGTAGTAGAACCAACTGTTCTAGTCGCTTGTGTAAACACCAGGTCTCCCAGTACTAACGTCACAAGGCACCACGTGACTGAAGGTAGCCTTGTGATTCGTGGAGCATCTCATTGCATCCATAGGCCTAGCTGCTGATTGGTCAACTCGTAGAACAGAGGGAAAAAGCATGGCCCAATCCTGCCCTGCCCTGGGTAGACATTCAGCCCCATGTTGCTGTGTTTGTCAGACATATTTTCTCGTGGTTCGACCAAACGACAAGAAATACTGTCTAGGAGGACAGTTAGTAACTCATTTATCATTGTTCTGTCATTGCGGGTTCATCAAGCAGAATCTGGGATTGCGCCGATAGGATTACGATAATTTAATAGTAAAAGGAAGCAAAATATATACTGTAACTCACCACGAGGTCACACACAGTGTAAGGCAAACTTCTTTATAGTGCATCTGCTCATATTGTGACCATCTGTCAATCTAGTGTGACACGCAGTAATCTGAAGGGATCAGAGACTGTGCCCAGTAGCTGCGAATACGTTACTTAGGGAAATAGTTTGGCTTCAGCCAGTTCTGGGGGACATAGAAATTCCCGCCCAATCCGTTGGACCATCCCGTGTAACTTGAACACAAGGTTGCCATCAGAGTAATGCGCCACACTGTGCAAAATGTGTGCTAACTCTCTCTTCCTCACAAGAGCTGAGGGGCAGCTCACTATCGTTTGAGTGATAAAATAATGCTCTCGTGTGTGGGGAGCCATCCCTCGCGAGTCTTGTCAGTTGAGGGAACCTGCACAGTTCGCCTTGCCGCGCCACACCGTGCTGCGTCAGACTCGTCATCACATGTGGCAGTGTCCAAACAGCAAACATTGTGCTGAGGAGGCCTGGACGAGGACCGTGCCGCAGATACTCTAAACCCCGAAACCATCTCAAGGTAACCTGATCAGCACCCCGTTTCAACACCGGGTCACACTACACATGGTCTCCTATAACAACGTGAGGAGGAAGTTTGGATGAACTTCAGTCAACTGCCGTATTCAGTGTCAGTATGTATGGGAGAAGTGTGCTTGAGAAGGCCGGTCTAAGAGATTACTTATATTTCTGTATTTGGTGCTGAAGTTTCTTTGGTTGATGTTAAGTCAACTTACGGTAGAACGTTTTCCTAGAGCACCTGTTTTTTTTTGTTTTGTTTTTTTTGAGATATATACAAGAGTTGTAACATTCTTGTACCCAGTAGTAGGTGAAGGAAGGTTAGGTGAAGGAAGCATAGTCGAGGAAGACGCACCAGTAAAGAGCGACCACGTTACGTTGGAGGGAACTACTGTGATAAGGTAGTTAATGTTGTGTATGTAATACACCAGAGAACTCAATTATAGTCAGAGGTACAATTCTGTTACTGATTTTTTCGGTTCAATATTATACCGATCTGTGTAGAGAATTCCATGAATGTTTTTCCTAAATCCAAGAAAAACCAGTGATTCAAGAGAGGTAAGGGGTTATCTGTTGTCTTACGCTGTGTAAGAAATTACTTTGTTTATTGATTAATATTCGTGTGAATATTAAGTACGATTGTGTTGTGTTGTGATTTGTTGTGCAGTGTGATAGATTAGCACTGAGTAGTGAAGCAACATGTTGCTGTGTTTTGCTTGTCTGCGTGACAGGACTTGATGTGATCTTTAATTGGTAATTAAGGATTCAGTGAGAAGTAATTAAGGGTAATTAATGTCATAAAGTGAAGTGACATAGTTTTGTTTGGCAAGCTGTCGTGAGTGACAGTGTTGTGGTAACGTAATTCGTTCTCGATTAATTATATGTCCGTTTGACAGTAATTAATGTAATTACTCACTGAGTAGTTATGATAGCGAGTTATTGTTTTGATTTATTTGATTGTCTGAGAGAGTTCAGTAGTTCAGTTTTTCATTATATTAGCCTGAAATGGCACAGATTAGTATCTGTTGCCATTCTAAGAGTGGCATAGGAGATGGACTCTTGCTAAACTTGCTGTCTGGATAGCTGTCTTTAACCACTGTGATTCGCCGAGTTTATCTTGACATTCCCTCTGTGTGCATAAGATCAAGTGTTTGCATTTTTTTTTGGTAAAACGATAAAATCCCTTTCCTGAACACGTACAAGTAAGAAAAATAATCCACTTACTTTGGCTGTGGGGACGTGGAGAAGGGGGCGTCATGGGCTGGTCGCTTGTGGGTGAAGTTCCCAGAGGCGGTCACATGGACCATTCAATACTGCGAGGTGCATCATATATATTTTCAATTATTTGTTCAATGTATTTCCAATGCAGTTTTATTTGTTTTTGTTTTATCATATATGATGAATATTTGTTTCCTTTACAATATGTGTACCGTAGAACGTTCATAATGTTCCATGGAACTGTGATACATGTGTCAGTAATGTGTCCAAAATAAATCTATTGTCGCAATATTTATTGTTAAAAATTCACCAAAATTTCAATATGTACAGTTTCACACACTATTTACACAGTAACACACTGTATTACACACTCACTACTTCAGAAGTGAGTGATAATCAACGAAGTAGTCCCTGGTACACAGCGCGACTTCGCTCTCAGTGCACCAGGTACAGATAGATTTTCGCTTCCTGATTCTTCGTTCTGTGTGCTTGCAAATAAAGTACTCGCGTACACCCTTGGCTTTAGTACCTGTAGGTGGTATGTAGCCAAACTTGTGAAGCGTAAAGTAGTCTTGAAAAGATTATAGGAAAAGGTCAATTTGTGAGAAAGTCTTGGAAAGATTGCTTTGTAAGGTGCCTCACTGGAAGAGATTCAGGTATTCTGGAAGAGACTCAATCATTCCGGAAGAGATTCAGTTATTCTAGAAAATATCTATGGAAAACACCACCATGGAAGCCGCTAACACTGTTCATCTATGCTACTTTTATCAGATGCATAATCACTATTAACCAGTAAACGATTTATCTATGTACATTTATACAAATTCGAGATGGCAAGGGTGGCTCTCAGAGCTACAACTGGATACACTCGCTGTATCGTCTTCATCAGTGCTGTATCACTTGCATCCGACCTTTTTGTTAGGTCCTTATTGTGCCAAGCTTCCTAAATATCATGACCCATATGTTCATCAGACAATAAGGTCTGAATTTCACCGACAGAGCGCGATCTATCAACACCAAGTCGGATAGGTGTTTGGGAGCCAGAGGCACGTGTGCCACCCATGGTTGCTCACTCAGTACATACCCAGCCAGCAGCCCAAGGACATTTTGGGAATTTTTTTCCAAGATGGCTGCCTCTCACTGGAGGTCCCAAGAGTCCATTTCGTGCACAATCTACCACGCACGCATTTTGAATGGGTACGAAATGTTAAAAAGGGGTTTTCTCGGTTGGCGCTATTTCCCACTGACCGAGTTTTCTCGGTTGGCGCAGCACAGGGGTTAAGTGTCATGGAAGAACATTAATGTAACGTCAATATTGTTGTGCTTTGTATTGGATCTAGTTCTTTATGAATAATTGGTTATTGTTGGCAAAAGAATAGTGTCTTTATGTCAATACCTTCCAATATTATTGTCCCACACATGTTGCAACATATTGAACTGATCTTGCAAACTTTAATGAAGGCCTGCTTCTGGATTCAAACCCGATCCATAGCCACACATATAAAATTAAATTTGATGTGAGAACTTGTGAGGTACCCTTATCATTGCACTAAGTACTTGAGAAGATCAACAACATATTGGATAAGGGTCCCAATTGTTTTTGAACCCTTGTGGCTGCTCCCTCAGTTTATTTCAGTTTAAAAATATTTAATCTAGTCTGGCACTTAACGTTCTGGCTTGTGCAGTCCTTTCGCACTGAGGACATTTGTATTAGTGTCCAAACCCAAATAAATAACTCTCATATGTACCTTATGGATGTCTTAATGACACTTAAGTATATTGTGTACCTTATAGATGTCTTGGTGACACTTAGGTATATTGTGTACCTTATAGATGTCTTGGTGACTTGTAGGTAAGTTGTGTACCTTATGGATGTCTTAGTGACACGTAAGTAAGTTTTGTACCTAACGGGTGTCTTAGTTGTACGTAGGAAAGTTTACCTTCCGGGTGTCATTGTGACACGTAGGTAAGTTGTGTACCTTACAAACATCTTAGTGACACGTAGGTAAGTTGTATACCTTACAAATATCTTAGTGACACGTAGGTAAGTTGTGTACTTTATGGATGTCTTAGTGACACGTAGGAAAGTTGTGTACCTTACGGATGTCTTAGTGATACGTAGGTAAGTTTACTTTGTGAGTGTCTTACTTACACATCGGTTATTGGTGGTCCTTATAGATATCGTAGTGGCACGTAGGTAAGCTTCTTACCTAATGGAGTCTTAGTAACACGTAGGTAAGTGGGTACAAGCGGAGTCTTAATGACACACGTCTTTCCATTAATTGTTGTAATGTAGCATATGTCATAATGTATTAGTAAGTTTTGTTGAATATTTTTGTTATTACATGTGTCTTTACGTCATTTCTTTTTCTGAGTACTGCCCCAATTTTATGCTCTGGCCTTTTATATTTGCTACTTGTGTTAATTGGGTTGGCTTAGGGTATCAAGACCCCAAAGAGTCAATCAATAGGTCAGAAAGAGGACCAAATTGGAAAGAAAGGACAGACGATACTATAGAGGAAACACATAATAAAGATTTAGACTCTAGAATTTGAACAGACTCGACTATCCCAACAAAGAATCACTTAAACAGATATTAAAGAAATAATAGAACAGAAACTGAAGCAATCTTACCAAACTGAATAATCAAAGTTGGAACAAATAAAAGATAAAATTACAGATAAATGGAAAATCTTAAATATTTCTTCACTAATGCTAAATCAATAATCAAAAACATCCACCAGCATTGGATCTATACTTACAAAGAAGGTTCATACACAAAGGATGACATTGAAATTAGGGAGATCTTAAACGATCAGAATGAGGCAATGTTTAGCACCGAATAAACAAATTGAAAGTTAAAAATCTGGAGAGCTTCTTTATGAATGACACCATAAATCCTGATATGAACATGAACATTGGAGGCTTTGAAAGAGAAATGGTCAACATACCCATGAATTCAACCATAGGTCTAGACACATGCATTTCCGTATTTATACAGAAATGTGAAGGTTAAGTTGCAAAAACGCTTTGTATAGTGTTGAGAAAATGCTTGGATACAGGGAGGATACCAGAAGTACTTAAATAAACAGATATAGTATCCTTACACAAGAGCAAAGCACTAGCAAAACTACAAACTAGTCTCACTAACGTTACACATAGTAAAAGTTTTTGAAAGGGTAATCATGGGCTGATTACCCAGTTTCATGGAGAACAACGATTCTCAAAACCCAGGTCAACATGGATTTAAACCAGAAAGATCATGCCTTTCACAGTTACTCGACCACTTTGACAAATTCATAGAAGCATTAAAAGAAAAAGTAAATCCAGTTGTGGTATACACTGATTTGGCAGTGGCATCTAGCTAGTATAACTATGGAGTGATAGCGTATATTATGAGATCAATTGGAATATCAGGTAAAGTACAGCAGTGAATATTTAATTTCCTGTCAAACAGAATGCTGAGAGTAATAGTCAATCAAATAAAACTTGTATAAGCACAGTAAAAACTCTGTACTGCAGTGTATAGTCCATTCACCTCTGCTTTTTCTCATTCTTGTATCAGATATAACAAATTTCCTACAAATTGCTACAATTTACTTACTTCAAATTATTGATTAGATTAAGGACCTGTCCAAAACTTTATGTGTGTTAGTGGCTTTACAAGAATATAAAAAGTTCAATGCTATATACTCTCATAAACCCATCGTACCTTCTTGTATATATATATATATATATATATATATATATATATATATATATATATATATATATATATATATATATATATATATATATATATATATATATATATATATATATATATATATATATATAATCTATATAAATATAAATGGAAATGTTCGTTTGTTCAAAATCGCTAATCTCCGAAAGTACTTCACCGATTTCTTTGAAATTTTCACACAACGTTTCATTCGCATCTGAGCAGGTTTTTATATACATACTATATAGATGTCACGTCTGTAACGGTAAATTAAGATCAAATTAATAATTAAATTGATGAATTTGATGAATTTAAAATCAAATAAATGTCAATAACGGGCTTGTAGAAATCTTCTTCTTAGATGCGCCAGGAGGAGCTGGTAAAACTTTCTTAATTAGATGGGTTCTGGCAGCAATTCGATCCCAAAATGGCATATTCTAAGTTCTTGCGTCGTCCAGAATAGCTGCGACATTGCTACCAGGTGGACGAACTGATCATTCTGCTTTGAAATTGCCACTGAACATGGAATTCATTGAAGTTTCCACGTGCAACATTTCCAAAGCATCCAGCATGGTAAAAAGTATTCCAGAAATGTAAACTTATTGTTTGGGATGAATGCACTATGGCCCACAAAAAATCGCTTTAGAGACGCTTTATCGATCATTACAAGATTTGCATGGAAACATCAGACCATTTGGGAACGCATTAATATTGCCTGCAGGAGATTTCAGTCTAACATTGCCTGTAATTCCTCGATGGACACCGGTAGACGAAATAAATGCCTGCCTGAAATACTCTTCTTTTTTGCGCCACGTAAAGACGTTAAAATTAACTACAAATATGCGTGTCCAGCTGCAAGACGACCCATCAGCTCAGATATTCTCACATCAGTTGCTGGAAATTGGAAACGGAAACCTGCTGGTTGATCTGACTTCAGGACGAAGTCTGATCGAGTGAATACCACCGTACATACTGCATTTGAAAATCGGCGTGCCAATTATCATGTTGCGAAATATCAACCAGCCAAAGTTTTGCAACGGAACGCGGCTTGCAGTAAAAAAATTAATCAGCAACGTCGTAGAAGCAACAATCTTGGCAGGATCCTTTAAAGGTGAAGATGTCATCATTCCTCACATTCCTATGATTCCGACGGATATGATATTTCAATTTAAGAGATTGCAATTCTCAATTCGAATGGCGTTTGCAATCACCAAGAATAAAGCTTGGGTCAAATCTTTCGAATTTAGTATTTAGACCTAGACGCAGATTGCTTCTCACATGGACAGAGCAAACAAAAAATATTGTATACCCACAAGCATTGTGAAATTAAACTATTAGAAACATGCACTTTCTCTTTTTTTTGAGATATATACAAGAGTTGTTATATTCTTGTACAGCCACTAGTACACGTAGCGTTTCGGGCAGGTCTCTGGAGTACGATCCCCGCCGCAGAGAATCGTTGTTACAACCTAGTACACATTTTACTGTTGAGTTAAACAGAGGCTACAGTTAAGGATTTGCGCCCAGTAAATCCTCTCCGGCCAGGATACGAACCCATGACAGAGTGTTCGCGGAACGCCAGGCGAGTGCCTTACCACTACACCACGGAGACGTAATTTTCCAATTTACCAGACTGAGCCACAACAATGCGTGGCGGGTACAGCCAGTAATAATAATAATAATAATAATAATAATAATAATAATAATAATAATAATAATAATATATGCTCTCCATTCCTGTAAACATAACATGAAAGATAACTAAGGTGTTCAAAACACACACATAAATGGTAAATCATATTATCATGCTATTCACAATGACTATACACACTCCGACCAACGTTATTCACAGAGACTGAGAGATAACACTTAATTGTGCTGGGTACTTACAACAGTTAGCTGCACTTCTCCCTCTTTCGAGTTGTAGGATGGAATAGGTGAAATTCATTCCATAGGCATAGGCTGGTGCTTACCGCAATGCAGACATTTTCAGTGGGCTTACCACCGATGAAAGGACAGTGTGGTGCAGCAGCTACATGTCAACTGCGTGGAGTGTCCTCCCCCTGTACCCAACCCCCTATTAAAGCATAATAGAAATTGTATATGCAAAAATCTACAGATTTAGTGAAGTAAAACCCGTCACTTGCTAATTCACTAGGCAAGAGCCATTCAAGAGACCAACCCCCAAATGTGTCTAGTCTCATCTGCTCACATCGCAATCGTTCCATGCTGCAAAACGGTAAATTGTGGTAAAGATCAGGGATCTACTCGGGTATTTATCCGCGAGAACGGGGGGTGACACATTTCGCTACATATTCATTGAGAGATCTTTGTATTAGCTTAAAGGTAAAATCTAGCTAGTTTTAAGCTGAGATGAATTAAAGGTAGGAAAGATGAATTAGTTAGCTTCGCACGGTTGTGAAAAAAAAAATCGGATCTGTTCTGTCCAGTACGGATTAAATTTACATACTCTAAACACTGCCGGGAAGTGTAGTTTATCGGAGATAAATACGTTATACAGCTCTACCTTAGACTAATTTCTATGGTGAACGAGATGGAAAGGAATATACCAATCTCCTCTGCTCAACTTTAGAAAATTGATGCATGGTGCAAAGTCGATATAAACAGTAGATGAATTGATGACATAATCTGCATTGCTGACTTTATAGCATTACACGCTATCTTACTGCTAGAAAGGTCTATAATCTGTGTTTATTAAATAATATACATTTTTATTAAATAAATAAATATTAATATAAAAACATAGCTTCAGAGTGTGGTTAATCAATAACTGGACACTATCCCGTGAGCACGCGCGCCGCATAAGCACTGAGGGAGGGATAAAAAAGGAGCCGATCCGCTTAATTTATTACTGACTGCCAATGTCACCTGGGCATTTCATCTATATTACGTTGAGAAAAAAAATGAACTCTGCAGCCAAAATGAACTCTGTAGAAACTCATCATGACAGATGCAGAGTTTAACAATCGAGAGTGCTGCATTGTCTACTCTGTAAATTGTATATCATGCTCCCCCAACTAGATGTCGCAGGACATTGCAGATATGTATCCTCACGCCACACCTTACACCAGAACGCAATTGTACAATCTAAAGAGATGCATCAGAGAAGACCGTCCATCACCTGGATCCATTCACATCAGCAGAGGCAGTCAAGGACCGAGCATAGTAGCCTTGGCAACTCAGTATGGATTAGGGAAGCCTATCGAGAAGAATGATATTGCTCAAGCCATTACAGGTAAATCTAAAGACTACTCTATAGTTAAAGGCTTGCGTGCGGATACGACAGAAAACCGCTTGTTATACTTTGCGAAATCTTTTGAAGAACTCATATTGTAAATTGAAGATACTGAGGAGATCAAGAAAGTTATTGTCTCTTGGGGTGTAGATATGTCGGGTCGGTGTGAAGATGCAGAGTGGGAAAGTACTTACCTCCCCATTATTCAAAACATGCAGGGGAGTTTAGAACCTTATAACGTCAAAGTGATTTTAGTCCGCCCCAGGGAAACAGGGGCAAAACAAAACAGAAAACCCACTAACCTTCGCACGATCGTATAAAGGGTCGACCGCTCTCCACTTTCTGACTCATTCCTCCACTCTACTCATCAGTTAAGATGATGTTGACTGTAGCTGGCAGCCTTTCATCTTTTTCGGAGTACCCCTACTCCGACTGCATCATCTACGATATGGACGCCACTAGCATGATGATGAGTGGGGTGGTTGAAGAATTATGAACTCGATATCCCTATGCTCGTATTCATGGGAGCAAGCTACCCTACAAAAATCGTGCAGAGAGAAGAGATCGCGGCGTGCCTGGAGAGATTGTCTATGGAGAACCCCCTCAATTCAACAATCGAATTGGTGATGACTCTCATCTCATCGGATTAATAACGCATCATGCTTGAGGGAAATCTTCTAAACCACTAAACAAGTCGATGAAGAAAATCAAGACATTATATGCTGCCGACCCAGACTACTACAGTGGACTACAGTTGGGTACAGAGGAAATGCGACACTACTGGTTTACAAAATCTCTGCGTAAGGCCTTTGCAGTCATCTTAACAAGAGAAGAAGAATATAAAATTAATCGCATAATTTTCATTTTTTGGACTTGGGATGGGGTGTGGTCAATATTGGAAGAGTTATGTTCGTGAAGTGTTCAGACTGAAATATCTATCCATAATGATGAAGTTGGAGCAACATTACCACCGACGCGGGGTAAAATTTGTGATGGTTGACTCCGCAAGCAATGTGATCCCTGCAGCGTTGCCTACATACGGTGTGCTGACACATAAGTTAAGTGAAGGAGTAGCCTCTGCCTGTCGTCGGATGAAGAAGAAAAACATGAATGTGGATGTGGTCGAAGCAGAAGGAGAAATTGCAACACTCCCTTGCAGACCCATACCCACAATAGATCTCAGAGGGGATATCGAAATCATTGATTTAACAGCAGAGTAGAAATGTGGATGAATATATATATATACGATTTACATTAATAATTTTATTATTATTATTATTATTTTGCATCATTTTTCCCTCGCTTGCAATTAATAAATATAAAATATTAATATATATATATATATATATATATATATATATATATATATATATATATATATATATATATATATATATATATATATATATATATATGTCGTACCTAGTAGCCAGAACTCACTTCTCAGCCTACTATTCAAGGCCCGATTTGCCTAATAAGCCAAGTTTTCCTGAATTAATATATTTACTATAATTGTTTTCTTATGAAATGATAAAGCTACCCTTTTCACTATGTATGAGGTCAATTTTTTTTTATTGGAGTTAAAATTAACGTAGATATATGACCGAACCTAACCAACCCTACCTAACCTAACCTAACCTATATTTATAGGTAAGGTTAGGTTAGGTAGCCAAAAAAAGCTAGGTTAGGTTAGGTTAGGTAGGTTAGGTAGACAAAAAAACATTAATTCATGAAAACTTTGCTTATTAGGCAAATCGGGCCTTGCATAGTAGGCTGAGAAGTGAGTTCTGGCTACTAGGTACGACATATATATATATATATATATATATATATATATATATATATATATATATATATATATATATATATATATATATATATATATATTTTATTAAATATGACCGAAAAAGTAAGATTAATAATTCTAACACGAATTTTCTCAATCTTTCGTACATTATGCTTCACTGTTGGAGGTAAATCAAAATTCACTTCTCCAAAATTCATTTTTATTTCTAGTCTGACGCGACACGGGCGCGTTTCGTAAAACTTATTACATTTTCAAAGACTTCACAAATACACAACTGATTAGAACTTGCGTTTCCCTGATTTTATATCTACATTTGAGTGAGGTGGGAAGGGTGATGTGGCATTACATTTGAGTAAGGTGGGAAGGATGATGTGGCATTAGAGGATATTAATAGGGTATTAAAAGTATCAACACAAGACAGAACACGAAACAATGGATATTGAATAGAAGTGTTTGTAGAAAGCCTATTGGTCCATATTTCTTGATGCTTCTATATTGGAGCGGAGTCTTGAGGTGGGTAGAATATAGTTGTGCAATAATTGGCTGTTGATTGCTGGTGTTGACTTCTTGATGTGTAGTGCCTCGCAAACGTCGAGCCGCCTGCTATCGCTGTATCTATCGATGATTTCTGTGTTGTTTACTAGGATTTCTCTGGCGATGGTTTGGTTATGGGAAGAGATTATATGTTCCTTAATGGAGCCCTGTTGTTTATGCATCGTTAAACGCCTAGAAAGAGATGTTGTTGTCTTGCCTATATACTGGGTTTTTTGGAGCTTACAGTCCCCAAGTGGGCATTTGAAGGCATAGACGACGTTAGTCTCTTTTAAAGCGTTCTGTTTCGTGTCTGGAGAGTTTCTCATGAGTAGGCTGGCCGTTTTTCTGGTTTTATAGTAAATCGTCATTTGTATCCTCTGATTTTTGTCTGTAGGGATAACGTTTCTATTAACAATATCTTTCAGGACCCTTTCCTCTGTTTTATGAGCTGTGGAAAAGAAGTTCCTGTAAAATAGTCTAATAGGGGGTATAGGTGTTGTGTTAGTTGTCTCTTCGGAGGTTGCATGGCTTTTCACTTTCCTTCTTATGATGTCTTCGATGAAACCATTGGAGAAGCCGTTATTGACTAGAACCTGCCTTACCCTACAGAGTTCTTCGTCGACTTGCTTCCATTCTGAGCTGTGGCTGAGAGCACGGTCGACGTATGCGTTAACAACACTCCTCTTGTACCTGTCAGGGCAGTCGCTGTTGGCATTTAGGCACATTCCTATGTTTGTTTCCTTTGTGTAGACTGCAGTGTGGAAACCTCCGCCCTTTTCCATGACTGTTACATCTAGAAAAGGCAGCTTCCCATCCTTTTCCGTCTCGTAAGTGAAACGCAGCACGGAACTCTGCTCAAATGCCTCCTTCAGCTCCTGCAGATGTCTGACATCAGGTACCTGTGTAAAAATGTCGTCAACATACCTGCAGTATATGGCCGGTTTCAAGTTCATGTCGACTAAGACTTTTTGCTCGATGGTACCCATGTAGAAGTTTGCAAACAGGACACCTAGGGGAGAACCCATAGCGACCCCATCTACTTGCTTATACATGTGCCCATCCGGGCTCAAGAAGGCAAGACAACAACATCTCTTTCTAGGCGTTTAACGATGCATAAACAACAGGGCTCCATTAAGGAACATATAATCTCTTCCCATAACCAAACCATCGCCAGAGAAATCCTAGTAAACAACACAGAAATCATCGATAGATACAGCGATAGCAGGCGGCTCGACGTTTGCGAGGCACTACACATCAAGAAGTCAACACCAGCAATCAACAGCCAATTATTGCACAACTATATTCTACCCACCTCAAGACTCCGCTCCAATATAGAAGCATCAAGAAATATGGACCAATAGGCTTTCTACAAACACTTCTATTCAATATCCATTGTTTCGTGTTCTGTCTTGTGTTGATACTTTTAATACCCTATTAATATCCTCTAATGCCACATCATCCTTCCCACCTTACTCAAATGTAATGCCACATCACCCTTCCCACCTCACTCAAATGTAGATATAAAATCAGGGAAACGCAAGTTCTAATCAGTTGTGTATTTGTGAAGTCTTTGAAAATGTAATAAGTTTTACGAAACGCGCCCGTGTCGCGTCAGACTAGAAATAAAAATGAATTTTGGAGAAGTGATTTTTGATTTACCTCCAACAGTGAAGCATAATGTACGAAAGATTGAGAAAATTCGTGTTAGAATTATTAATCTTACTTTTTCGGTCATATTTAATAAAATATGTCTACAGGAAAGACTGCTACCAATATATATATATATATATATATATATATATATATATATATATATATATATATATATATATATATATATATATATATATATATATATATATATATATATATATATATATATATATATATATATATATATACTCTGTGTTTATCTTTTCACTTTAAAAAAACTAAGGATGACTGCATTTACTATTTACAGAGGTAATAGAGACTGGAAAAGGGTAAATGGTAACTCTATCTCTAAACTGTATATATTCTCTACATCAACAAACTCACGTTTAATAACTGATAAGATGTGTTCTAGGTATATGCTTCATAAGCTATCCTGTCTTAAAGACTGTAAAGTAGAAGGTGATTATCTGACACCGGCGGAGTTCCGTCCTGGAGATTGTATAGTGTATGACATTCCTTCAATTCAAGCTCATTCAGGAGGAATGTCGTGAGAGATCTGGCAAAGGTGTCCTTATACACGCTTACAGTGAGCGATTCAACCATTTGGTAACTACGTGATGGTTGGTGATCGCATCAAAGAAGTAGGAGCTGTCCTTTCTCGTTCTCCCGCACCAGAAAGAGAACCGCATGTTATAGCTATTGTGACAGTATAGCGCAGGTCCACCAATAGAAATTAATGCTGATAACAAAAAAAATTCTATTAGAGCAGTGTGGAGAGGATGATGCAGATTGTATAATGGAGGGACTCTGCAATGATACTAAGATCAAAAGACGATTGAGCTTTTAATCATTTATTAATCAAATTTTAAGCTTGACTAAGCGTCATAATTCAAATAAACCCGTCAAAATTGCTTATGGGCTTGGAATGACCTGTGGTAATGGCTTGAACCAAGATGAAAAGCTTGAATGGGAGTTCAACTACTACCCAGCTCTGGCTCACTTAGCCCAGGTGTTAGAAAAAACATAGAAAACAACTCGTAATAGTTGAAAAAGAAAAAAAAAATGAAGAGCAAGAAGTAGATATGATAAGTTTGGATGGTGAATAAAATATGTGCCTACATTATGTTATGTTATGTTATTGTCTAGCAGTTATTGAATTAAAGTATTAAGAGAGAGCTGGATATTCTATTTTCATCCCTTTATGATAGCACCAGTCTCTGTTTTTTGTTTTTTTGCTGATTGTGTTTATTGATTAGTGAGAGGCAGAACAAGAGACCATGAGGTATATGATGTGATCACACAGTTAAAAAAAAATATTAGAATTTGTAGGTAGTGATCACGACTCCCCGGATTAGACACCTGCTGGATCGAGCACTAATAGGGGGAAGAGAGAATGCTGGTACTGAGTGATAACTCAGCGATAAGGAGAGACACGACCGACCTCTAACGAGACAGAATGACAGGCAGCGCTAACGCCCCATAAAACATGCTTCACATTTTCAAAAATGATATTTACAAGAACTAAACAGGCATGCGGTAATATTTTATTTGTGTTTGGATGTAATGTAATGGAGCTATGGCTATAATGGAGCTATGGCTAAACATGGTTCACATTTTCAATAATGTTATTTGGACATCAGACAGAAAGTTGATTTCCACGTTACGTTACAAAGTGTAGGGGGTATGCAGGAGCAGGTATGGTGAGAGATATTGTGGTCATTAACCCAGTCACAAGATAGACAGACATCAAGAGGTACACCGCTTGAATGCTCACTCCCGCAGTCGTGTGTAGGTAGCGAATATGTCTCCGCAAAGCCTTTCCTCCTATCTCAACCTTATTAGTTCACATTCTCGTGTTTCACTTTTGTTTTAAACTAAATCTACACACGCAATATGAAATGTGAAAAAAATCTTACATTATGCTATGTTATCAGTGCTTGAATAAAAAAATATTAAGAGTGCTGAACATTCTGTGTCATTGTCTTGCTATGATATTAAAAAAGTCTATGTTTTCGCCGGGCTACTGTTGCACGCAGTAATCTCGCTAAGGTGGGTTAGTGCAATGCAGTGCTAATGGCATAAGGGCAACCTGACGAAACAGTAGATCCTATGTCCAAGCAAATTGAAGCTGGGTATTTCACTAATAGCTCAGCCCGAGAGAGAAGCTGTCTATCCCTGTAGCATATTAGTGTCTTCAGTACACTGTTGCTGTTTGACTTACTGAGTTACTGAGTGATGGTAGAAGCTAGGAGAATGTAGACAGACTATAGGGAAAAGGAAGTGACGTATGATGGACGAGAGGGTATATTAGCTGAGATGCGAGCAGGCGCGCGTCGACCACAGCTCCCCAGCCACTTGTCACACTTCAAGAGGTGTACCGCTCGAATGCTCGGTCCCCCCAGCTGTGGTAGTGACTCGCTCTCTCATTTACTTGAGACACCTTTTATGATTTAAAATGTTTCCCTCATTCAGTATAAGAGTGCTGAACATTCTGTGTCATTGTCTTGCTATGATATTAAAAAAGTCTATGTTTTCGCTGAGCTACTGTTGTGCACAGTCATCTCGCTAAGGGGGGGTTAGCGCTATATAGTGCTAATGGCCTAAGGTCAACCTGACGAAACTGTAGATCCTATGTCCTAGCAATTGAAGCTGGGTATTTCACTAATGGCTCAGCCCGAGAGAGAAGCTGTCTATCCCCATAGCATATTAGAGTCTTCAGTCCACTGTTGCTGGTTGACTTACTGAGTGATGGTTTTAAAAATATAATAATAATAATAACAATAATATCAAGACTTAAGATTTTCCACATTAGTCTTATATATATTTTTACTCTGCCAACAGCGCAGAGTTGGCACCAACAGGGGGCTCCTGTTGCTGGAGCCCCCAACACCCACCTGTTGCCCCCCACACCCAACTATTGATAGTGCCTCCACACCCAGCTGTTGCCTCCACACCCACGTATTGCTTGAGCCCCCAAACCCACCTCTGCTGGTGACCCCATACCCACCTGTTGCTGGTGCCCAAACACACACCTGTTGCTGGTGTCCAAACACCCACCTGTTGCTGATGCCCCCACACTCACCTGTTGCTGATGCCCCCACACCAACCTGTTGCTGGTGACCCCCACACCCAGCTGTTGCTGGTACCTCCCACATCCACCTGTTGCTGATGCCCCCACATCCACCTGTTGCTAATGCCCTCACACCCAGCAGTTGCTGGTGCCACCACACCCACCTGTTGCTGGTGCCCCCAAACCCACCTGTTGCTGGTGCCCCCACACCCACCTGTTGCTGGTGCCCCCCACACCCACCTGCTGCTGGTGCCCTCAAACCCACCAGTTGCTGGTTCCAACACACCCACCTGTTGCTGGTGCCACCACATACTCCTGTTGCTGGTGCCTCCACACGCACCTTTTGCTGGTGCCCCCTACAACCACCTGTTGCTGGTGCCAACACCCAGCTGTTGCTGGTGCCTCCACAACCACCTGTTGCTGGTGCTTCCACACCCACCTGTTGCTGGTGGTCCCACACTCACCTGTTGCTGGTGGTCCCACACCCAGCTGTTGCTGGTGCTTCCACACCCACCTGTTGCTGGTGTTTCCACACCCACCTGTTGCTGGTGCCCCCACATGTACCTGTTGCTGGTGCCCCACACCCACTTGTTGCTGGTGCCCCCCACTCCCAGCTGTTGCTGGTGCCTCCACACTCCCCTGTTGCTGGTGCCCTCCACACCCACTTGTTTCTGGTGCCCCCCCCTTATCCGCCTGTTGCTGATGCTCCCCACACCCACCTGTTGCTGGTGCCCTCCACACCCACCTGTTGCTGGTGCCCCCTACATCCACCTGTTCCTGATGAGCCCACATTCACCTGTTGCTGGTGCCCTCCACACCCACCTGTTGCTGGTGCCCTCCACACCCACCTGTTGCTGGTGCCCTCCACACCCACCTGTTGCTGATGCCCCCTACATCCACCTGTTCCTGATGAGCCCACATTCACCTGTTGCTGGTGCCCTCCACACCCACCTGTTGCTGGTGCCCTCCACACCCACCTGTTGCTGGTGCTCCCCACACCCACCTGTTGCTGATGCCCCCTCCATCCACCTGTTCCTGATGAGCCCACATTCACCTGTTGCTGGTGCTCCCCACACCCACCTGTTGCTGGTGCCCCCACACCCACCTGTTGCTGGTGCCCTCCACACCCACCTGTTGCTGATGCCCCCCACATCCACCTGTTCCTGGTGCTCCCACACCCAGCTGTTGCTAGTGCCCCCACACTTACCTGTTGCTGGTGCCCCCCACACCCACCTGTTGCTGGTGCCTCCACACCCACCTGTTGCTGGTGGTCCCACACCCACCAGTTGCTGGTGCCCCCACACCCACCTGTTGCTGGTGACTCCACACCCACCTGTTGCTGGTGCCCCCCACAACCAGCTGTTGCTGGTGCCCCCACACTTACCTGTTGCTGGTGCCCCCCCCCGCCACTCCCAGCTGGTGCCCCCCACACCCACTTGTTTCTGGTGCCCCCCCCCTTATCCACCTGTTGCTGATGCTCCCCACACCCACCTGTTGCTGGTGCCCCCCACATCCACCTGTTCCTGATGCTCCCACACTCACCTGTTGCTGGTGCCCTCCACACCCACCTGTTGCTGGTGCCCTCCACACCCACCTGTTGCTGGTGCCCCCCACACCCACCTGTTGCTGGTGCCCCCACACTCACCTGTTGCTGTTGCCCCCCACATCCACCTGTTCCTGATGCTCCCACACTTACCTGTTGCTGGTGCCTCCCACACCCACCTGTTGCTGGTGCCTCCACACCCACCTGTTGCTGGTGCCCCCAACACCCACCTGTTGCCCCCTACACCCACCTGTTGCTGCTGCCCTCACACCCACCTGTTGCTGGTGCCCCCCACACCCACCTGTTGCTGGTGCCCCCAACACCCACCTGTTGCCCCCTACACCCACCTGTTGCTGGTGCCCTCACACCGACCGGTTTCTGGTGCCCTCCACACCCAACTGTTGCTGGTGCCACCACACCCACATGTTGGTGGTGCCCCCAAACCCACCTTTTACTGGTGCCCTCACACCCTCCTTTTTCTGGTGCCCCTACACCCACCTGTTGCTGGTGCCCCTACACCCACCTGTTGCTGGTGCCCCCCACACTTACCTGTTGCCCCACACACCCACCTGTTGCCCCCAACACCCACCTGTTGCCCCCTACACCCACCTGTTGCTGGTGCCCTCACACCCACCGGTTTCTGGTGCCCTCCACACCCAACTGTTGCTGGTGCCACCACACCCACATGTTGCTGGTGCCCCCAAACCCACCTTTTACTGGTGCCCTCACACCCTCCTTTTTCTGGTGCCCCTACACCCACCTGTTGCTGTTGCCCCTCACACCCACCTGTTGCTGGTGCCCCCCACACTTACCTGTTGCCCCACACACCCACCTGTTGCTGGTGCCCCCCACACCCAGCTATTGCTGGTGCCCCCCACAACCAGCTGTTGCATGTGCCCTCACACACACCTTTTACTGGTGCCCTCCACACCCACCTATTGCTGGTGCCCCCACACCCACCTGTTACTGGTTCCTCCACACCTAGCTGTTGCTGGTGCCTCCACACCCAGCTGTTGCTGGTGCCGCCACACCCACCTTTTGCTGGGTCCCCTCTACACCCACCTGTTGCTAGTAGCCCCCCCCCCCTCCCCCCACACCCACCTATTGCTGGTGGCAGACTGAATACTCAGCTCCGATGACGGTGACCGCCTCTGACGACTGCTCTCTCAATGCCCACTTTTTGCCAGACTTCCTTGGCCTATTGCGCCCAAACTATGTCACCTATGTTTTTTCCCCCGTGCTCAGGGAACATAAATTAGCACTCTTAGAAGACGAAAAAAAATTTAGATTTTTTTTCTTGCGCACAGAGGTGTAAATTTCCTCAGGGCCCGTTTGGCATCTTAAGGGTTAATATACTCAAGGAGGGGACAAGAAAGCAAGGGGCCAGCATTCCGGAAGGGAAACTATGTGGAGATGAGAAAATTCCTAACTGAAATAGCTTGAAAACCCAAGCTCAGAGGAAAGACGGTTCAAGACATGATAGACTACATCACACAGAAGTGTAAGGAGGCAGCAGACAATTTCGTGAATGTCCAAAAGGAAAAAAATGAAATGCAGATGAGAAACCCATGGTTTAATCAGAGCTTTAAGCTAGCAAACCAACTAAGTAAAAGGGCGTAGAGAAACTAAAGAAATAACAGAACACTAGAGAGCAAAAAAAGATACCAAAGTGCCAGGAATGAATGCGTCAGGGTGAGAAGAGAGGTAGAGAGGCAATATGAAAATGACATAGCGAGCAAGGCAAAGACTCAACCCAAACTGCTGCATAACCACATCAGGAGGAAAACAACAGTTAAGGAACAGGTAATGAAACTGAGGATAGGGGCAGAATAATTCACTACAAACGACAAGGAAGTGTGTGAGTAACTCACTAAGAAATTCTAGGAGGTCTTCACCTCAGAGCAAGGAGAAGTTCCAGAGATAAGAGAGAGAACATTAAACCAGACACCACTAGAGGAGTTTATGAATACCAGTGGGGAGGTGAGGAAGCTTCTGCTAGATGTGGACGTGACAAAGGCTATAGGCCCGGATGGAATCTCACCATAGATTCTAAAGGAAGTAGCATAAGCTCTGTGCCTGCCACTCTCCCTGGTATTCAACATATCACTAGTAACAGTTGAACTGGCAAAAAATTGGAAGACGGCCAAAGTAGTCCCAATATACAATAAGGGCGATAGGCAGGAGGCACTGAACTACAGGTCAATGTCCCTAACTTGCATTCCATGCAAGACGATGGAGAAGATTGTGCGAAAAAATCTAGTGTAACATCTGGAGCGGAAGAACTTTGTAACACAACATCAGCATGGGTACAGAGATGGCAAATCATGCTTAACAGGTTTAATTGAGTTCTATGACCAGGCAACAGAAATCAGGCAAGAGAGAGAGGGCTGGGGAGACTGCATATTTCTGGACTGCCAGAAAGCTTTTGACACAGTACCACATAAGAGACTAGTGCACAAACTGGAGATGCAGGCAGGAGAAAAAGGAAAGATACTTCCCTGGGTAAATGAGTACCTAAGCAACAGGACACAGCGAGTCACCGTGAGGGGTGAGGACTTGGAGTGACGGGGAGTCACCAATGGAGCCCCACAGGGCTCCACTGGTGACTGGACCCTGGACCTATCCTGTTTCTGAAACCTGTCTCCTGAAGCAAACATCAGTAGAATAACATCAGCGGCCTATGCGAGGCTGGCTAACATCAGAACTGCTTTCAGAAACCTGTGTAAGGAATCCTTCAGAACCTGAAGCCAAATAAGCCACACGGACGTTAGAAAAAACTTTTTCAGTGTCAGAGTAGTTAACAGGTGGAATGCATTAGGCAGTGATGTGGTGGAGGATGACTACATACACAGTTTTAAATGTAGATATTGTGAGATTTTTTTTGACAATTATCAAAAGAATTAATTTCTATTAATGTTAGGTTAATGGTAACTTCCTCGCAAGAGAGGCAGACCTTAAACAGCAAGAGCTGCCAGTGGCAGATATTTAATCTTAAAGCCTAAGATCATAGGACCGCGGGAGCAAACCGCCAGGCGAAACCACTCGGGTAACACCTGCCACTTAGGTCGTTGGCTCCTCCTAGTTGACAACTAATAAAGGGTAGCCGACGGATTCTCACTTCTTATTTATAGAAGTGTGGTGCTGTGCAATGGACTCGAGCTTTAGATACAGACTTAATATGAACATAAGCAGGCAAAGCGTTGCAGAACATGAAATGTGGGGCAGTAATATAGGAAGGTTTGACGTAAACGACCGTTATCTATAACAAAAATTTATTTACAAAATAAACTAAAACTACTACACAGTGAATTTACGTTACTTTACTGTCACTCCAGTGGCACATTCAAGAACAGCTAATCAACAGCCTGATGGACCCACGGTATCCTTATCCCGTCGTCGCTGACTGACTAATGACACTAACTGAACAAAGTGGTGCCCACTGGTGACGCAAGCTTGCAATCAATATTGGCACGGCTTCACGGTGAACAAATGCTATAATCACAAAACTTGACTGGCGCTCGCTGCCCTCAACGAGGTACCAAGTAACAAGGCGGTTAATCCAAGAATGATAACCCCTTATAAAAATCTTATGTTAACACTTGTCTCTCAGGACAATCAACAAAAGTTACTCTAATTGAATTTAAACAATTACGTTAACACACACGTGTCTCAACGACACTTAAATGGCAGCAATAACTCGTAAATCAATTAATTACATCAACTTGAAAGTCAAGCATTCGGTGAGTAATTCCTAATTAATTACTGAATACAACAGCCTATTAATTCAAACGAGTATTGATAAAGCCTACTGTCTCTCAACTGACAGTTCACTTCCGGTCTTATGACAAGATTACCTTAACGAGGGTAGACTACTGTACCACACATTAGGCTACAAGACACTCTGTGTAAACAACAACCTCAACACCTGGTGAATTCACTAAGTGGTGGTTACTAATTCTCTTTAATCAGCTACGAGTGCTTAATCACTCTGTCCGCAGACAGATCTGATCAGTCCAACGAATTACAGCGCAATTGACTCGGATCATAACAGACCAGTCAACCCCTTACGTTGTTCAATCATTTAACGACAGCTCGTTAAATCGTTAACACTACGTTAGTCTTCACTTGACAATTCCTCCACTACGTGAACTTCACTGTGACTGTTGCCTTTACACGTCTCTACGTTAATCACAACAATGTTCAACGAAACAAGTGACCTCGTTAAGTAAATCGTGACCCCCAGTGACGTTAAATGACTTTAATTCTCACGGAATCCTTCACAGTACACAATGCATTCCACCAAGGACCAACTTGTCTACGGTTTACACACGGTACAACACAGTACATCCTTGCCACTCACGGCAAAACTTGTAAATGACTTCTCCCAGTAAATTATCTACCAACAATTCACACTTTACCACAACACAATAGTAAAATAAGCACTGGCCAATATAATAATGGAATTTATTTATAACCAAGGGAAACCTCCCTGTTACCACTTTCACTGCTGGAAAAGGGAATCGAATTACATACACAGCACATAGAGAAAATAGAAGCAAATAACTCACTTTACTCCACTGTGTCTCTAGGTGTCCTCACACACGTTAACCTCACAGTTGGGCTCAACCTCAACTTGGTGATGGCAAACAGGGTAAACTCACGCGTCTCCAATTCTCATTCACCTCACTAGGTGGTCGACTTGGGACAGAGGACAGACGGAACACTGGGGGCGAACCCAGCTTCAGAGCTTTATTACCCAAAACGAAAACAGTGTACTTACATCAATCTCGCAGGCCCGCCACACACCCTCACACCCACTGCTGCTGCTGGATGATGACGTAGCCGTCCTCACTTCCTACACGTGGTCAGTTGGAGCACAGGGTCCTAGACCACAGAGTTAGCTCCACACAGAGAGACCAGGTAGCGCGAACACGCCGGCTTAGGCAGGCCAGGGTGCGCGCACAACAGATTACACAGCGGGGATGTGGTACCACGCCCATCCACTTGACACGGTACCCCAGGATACGACGGTGCACGGTGTTACACGGTCCACGAGACGGAGTCCTTCACTGTTCCCTTCTAATTCCTCGGAATTAGGAATTTCAGGTTTCTCTCATGACACTGAAACCTTCTCTAGCTTGTCTCACTGCAGTACCTTCAAGCACAGATACGATAGACGGCGGATGTCACTAACCTAGGCCGATAATTAACAGCCTCACTCAGTCCAGTTGCTCTGAGATGGCGTCTCACAATCATGCGGCTTAGATGACAAAAGTTCACACTGGTTCGGTGCATGCACCTTTCCGAACTACCGGATTCTTACGGACGGCACATGGAAAGATAGCAAGATGATAGGCGTGACTTTAGTAACGTTGCAAGCGGTATTTCCCGATGCCTGGCCTAGCACGAGAAGTACATCTTCCCATAGAAACATTCTTGGTAAGAATGATTTTTTCCCGCCAAGAAAGCCCCGGGAATACCATGCGGCACCCGTCAGCGTCTTGACCAATCACGGTTCAGCAATCCTGAGGCCCAGGAGCCCTGGTCAATGGCGCACCTGCCTCACGACGCTATCCCCTCTCTCACGAGGTGGACACGTGATAGGTGGGGGTGGGGTGGTCTACTGCTGTTAACCCCCCATACTTCCCTCTCTAAACTTGACTTGTGCAAAAATTTCCGTGAAATCAACTCCCTACTGTAATTTCCTTCACAGACCTGACACAGCGATCAGAATGACATCAATGGCTAGCAAATGTCACGGGCTGTCCAACGACACCCAACACAACCGTGGTAAATAATATTCAGAAAGTTGAATCACGATGCACATCACTGGTGCACTATGCAATTTCGTACTTTATTCTTTGCACGAGAGAGCAGGAAAAATATGTCTCCTGACATCAACCTCCCACTAAGCCATGTTCCCTAGATGTACTCACCTACATGTACTCCTCTAGATGTTCTCACCTACATGTACTTCCCTAGATGTACTCACATACATGTATTCCCCTAGATGTTCTAACCTACATGTACTCCCCTAGATGTTCTCACCTACATGTACTCCCCTAGATGTTCTCACTACATGTAATCCCCTAGATGTTCTCACTACATGTACTCCCCTAGATATTATCACTACATGTACTCCCCTAGATGTACTCACCTACATTTACTCCCCTAGATGTTATCACTTCATGTACTCCCCTAGATGTACTCAGCTACATGTATTCCCCTAGATGCTCTAACTACATGTACTCACATTGATGTTCTCACCTACATGTACTCTCCTAGATGTCCTCACCTACATGTACTCCCTTAGATATTCTCACTACATGATCTCTCCTAGATGTACTCACCTACATGTACTCTCCTAAATGTCCTCACCTACATGTACTCCCTTAGATGTTCTCACTACATGTACTCCCCTAGATATTCTCACTACATGATCTCTCCTAGATGTACTCACCTACATGTACTCCCCATAGATGTTCTCACTACATGTACTTGCCTGGATGTTCTCACCTACATGTACTCCCCTAGATGTTTTCACCTACATGTACTCCCTTAGATGTTCTCACTGCATTTGCTCCCCTAGATGTTCCTACCTACATGTAATCCTCTAGATGTTCCCACCTCCATGTACTCCTCTAGTTGTACTCTCCTACATGTACTTCCCTAGATGTTCGTACTACATGTACTCCCATAGATGTTCTCACCTACATGTACTCCCCTAGATGTTTTCACCTACATATACTCCCTTACATGTTCTCACTTATATGTACTCCCCTAGATGTTCTCACCTACATGTACTCCCCTAGATATTCTCTCTTACATGTACTTCCCTAGATGTACTCACTTACATGTACTCCCCTAGATGTTCTCGCCAACAAGTACTCCCCTAGATGTACACACCTACATGTACTCCCCACCATGATCCCACCTACATGTACTCCCCTAGATGTTCTCACCTACATGTTCTTCCAAGACGTTCTCACTACATATACTCCACAAGATATTCACACTTACATGTTATCCCTTAGATGAACTCTCTTACATGTACTTCCCTAGATGTAATCACCTACATGGACTCCCCTAGATGTAATCACCTACATGGACTCCAATACTTGTTCTCACCTACATGTACTTCTTTAGATATTCTCACCTACATGTTACTCCCCTAGATGTTCTCTACATGTACTCCCATAGGTGTACTCACCTACATGTACTTCCATAGATGTTCTCATTACATGTACTCCCGAAGATGTATTTACCTACATGTACTTCCCTAGATGTTCTCACTACATGTACTCCCCTAGATATTATCTCTACATTTACTCCCTCTAGATATATCCACCTACATGTACTCCCCTAGATGTTCTCACTAAATGTACTCCCCTAGATGTGCTCACCTACATGTACTCCCCTAGATTTTCTCACTACATGTACTACCCTAGATGTGCTCACCTAAATGTACTCCCATAGATTTTCTCACTACATGTACTCGCCTAGATGTCCCACCTACAAGTACTCCCCTAGATGTTTTCACAACCAGTTCTCCCCAAGATGTCCGCACCTATATGTACTCCCCAAGATGTATTCACCTACATGTACTCACCTAGATGTACTCACCTACATGTACTCCCCTAGATATTCGAACTATATGATCTGTCCTAGATGTACTCACCTACATGTACTCCCCAAGATGTTCCTCACCTACTCGTACTCACCTTGATGTTCTTACTACATGTGCTCCAGGTTGATACCTGGTTGATGGGGTTCTGGGAGTTCTTCTACTCCCCAAGCCCGACCCGAGGCCAGGCTCGACTTGTGAGAGTTTGGTCCACCAGGCTGTTGCTTGGAGCGGCCCGCAGGCCCACATACCCACCACAGCCCGGTTGGTCCGGCACTCCTTGGAGGAATAAATCTAGTTTCCTCTTGAAAATGTCCAGGGTTTTTCCGGCAATATTTCTTATGCTTGCTGGGAGGACGTTGAACAACCGCAGACTTCTGATGTTTATACAGTGTTCTCTGATTGTGCCTATGGCACCTCTGCTCTTCACTGGTTCTATTCTACATTTTCTTCCATGTCGTTCACTCCAGTACGTTGTTATTTTACTGTGTAGATTTGGTACTTGGCCCTCCAATATCTTCCAGGTGTATATTATTTGATATCTCTCTCGTCTTCTTTCTAGTGAGTACATTTGGAGGGCTTTGAGACGATCCCAATAATTTAGGTGCTTTATTGCGTCTATGCGTGCCGTATATGTTCTCTGTATTCCCTCTATTTCGGCAATCTCTCCTGCTCTGAAGGGGGAAGTGAGTACTGAGCAGTACTCAAGACGGGACAACACAAGTGACTTGAAGAGTACAACCATTGTGATGGGATCCCTGAATTTGAAAGTTCTCGTAATCCATCCTATAATTTTTCTGGCTGTCGCAATATTTGCTTTGTTATGCTCCTTAAACGTTAGGTCGTCAGACATTATTATTCCCAAATCCTTTACATGCTGTTTTCCTACTATGGGTACATTTGATTGTGTTTTGTACTCTGTATTATGTTTAAGGTCCTCATTTTTACCGTACCTGAGTACCTGGAAATTATCACTGTTAAACATCATGTTATTTTGTGATGCCCAGTCGAAAACTTTATTAATATCAGCTTGAAGTTTTTCAATGTCCTCAGCCGAGGTAATTTTCATACTGATTTTTGTGTCATCTGCAAAGGATGATACGAAGCTGTGACTTGTATTTTTGTCTATATCTGATATGAGAATAAGGAAAAGCAGCGGTGCATGGACTTTACCCTGAGGTACAGAGCTTTTCACTGCACTTGGACTAGATTGTATATGGTTGACAGTTACTCGCTGAGTCCTGTTTGACAGAAAATTGAGTATCCAGCGTCCTACTTTACCGGTTATTCCCATTGACTTCATTTTGTGTGCTATCACGCCATGGTCACATTTATCGAAAGCCTTTGCGAAGTCTGTGTATATCACATCAGCATTCTGTTTCTCTTCTAATGCCTCAGTGACTTTGTCGTAGTGCTCAAGTAGCTGTGAGAGGCACGATCTTCCCGCTCGAAATCCATGTTGGCCTGGGTTGTGAAGGTCATTGGTCTCCATGAAATTGGTGACCTGACTCCTAATCACTCTCTCAAATACTTTTATGATGTGCGATGTTAGTGCAACTGGTCTATAATTTTTTGCCAATGCTTTGCTCCCTCCCTTGTGTAGAGGGGCTATGTCTGCTACTTTAAGTGCATCTGGTATCTCCCCCGTGTCCAAGCTCTTCCTCCACACTATACTGAGTGCCTGTGCTACCGGCACTTTGCATTTCTTTATAAATATTGAATTCCATGAGTCTGGACCTGGGGCCGAGTGCAAGGGCATGTTTTCAATTTCTTTTTCAAAATTTAGTGCGCTCGTGTTTATATCAGTTATATTTACAGGGGTTTGAATATCCCGCATAAAGAAATTGTCTGGATCTTCCACCTTCATGTTGTTTATTGGAGTGCTAAACATGTCCTCATACTGCTTTTTTAGGATTTCACTAATTTCTTTGTCATCCTCCGTGTATGAACCTTCACTTGTACGAATAGGTCCAATACTGGCAGTGGTTTTTGCTTTTGATTTCGCATATGAGAAGAAATATTTTGGATTTTTCTTTATTTCCTGAATTGCTTTCTGTTCTAACTGCCTTTCTTCAGTTTCATATGAGTGTTTCAATTTCCGCTCGATTTCTTCATTCTCCCTATTTAAATTATTCCTTCTTTGACGGGAAATTCGTGTCTGCATAAGCAGTTCCGTTACTTTTTTCCTGCGTTTATAGTGTCGTCTGCGTTCTCTTTCTACGTTAGATCTCTTTCTGGCTTTCCTCAAAGGAACATGTTTCAGACAGACTTGATACGCTTCTGAAGTCAGTTTTTCTATTCCTTCTGTAGGACTTGTATTATTTAGAACAGTTCCCCATGGAATGTTTGTAAGTTCCCTGTTTATTATCTCCCAGTCTATCCTTTTATTATTATTATTGAATTTACTGAATAGCCCCTCTCGCTTTATCAACGTTTTAGGTCTATTCTGAGTATTGATGATCGTTTGCACTTCAATGAGTTTGTGATCTGAGTATGTGGTATCTGATATCGTAATGTCTCTGATAATGTCTTCATTGTTCGTAAAGACCAGATCTAGAATATTTTCATTTCTCGTTGGCTCCGATATCTGCTGATTGAGTGAAAATTTGTCACAGAATCTAAGTAGTTCTCTAATCTGTGGTTGGTTAGGTCCTGATAGATTTCCTGGTATAATATTATTGTTTGCTATTTTCCACCTGAGACTAGGCAAGTTGAAGTCACCTAGGAAGATAATATCAGGTATCGGGTTCTCCAAATTATCAAGGTTATTCTCTATTTTGCTTATCTGTTCTGTGAATTCCTCAGCCGTTGCATCTGGCGGTTTGTATATTAATATAATCACTAAATTTATTTTCTCTATTTTTAATCCCAGTACCTCTACCACCTCATTTGTAACGTTTAGGAGCTCCGAGCATACAAGGTCTTCCCTAATATACAGACCCACTCCTCCATGTGACCTAATTTTTCTATCACACCTGTATAGGTTATATCCTGGAATCCAGATCTCACTGTCCAACAATTCCCCTGCATGAGTTTCTGTGAAAGCTCCAAATACTGCATTTGACTCCGTGAGGAGGCCATTTATGAACTGTACTTTGTTGTTTCTTCTTGTTTTCAGTCCTTGTATGTTGGCAAAGATGAATGAGGTTACTCTATTAGTGATAGTTTGAATGGGAGACTTTTTCGGCAAGTCCATTATTCGTGGACATAATGAGTTTGTTCTGACCAGTACTGATTGTTGTAGGGCAGTTTTCTGTCGGAGTTGTAGTTCCCTTTCGGTGGGTAATTGTATCTGTAATTCTGGAATGCAAGTGGATCTGGCATCCAGTTCCATACACTCTCCATGCTGCTCCTTTTGAATTCTCTGCCGGTCTGGTATAAAAAATTTATAGTTTCCTCCAAATTCATTATCCTGCTTGCCACTCTTTATGTAGCGTTCCGTGCCTTTCACGTGAAAGTGTGGGCAGCTAAGGTCATAGCATTTTCTGTCCTCCAGTGAGGTTTGGCACATGTCAGGATGGAAAAACCTACATATTGATCCAAATCGACACTCACCTTTCCTAAGCATATTTAAACATTTTTTAGGATGTTGGTAACTGCATTCTAATCCTTTCTTATTACCAGCATATCTATGTCTGCATATGCCCTTTGCATAAAATTTGCATAAGTCTGTCCTTCTGTTCTGAATTGCTCTATCGAGAACCGTCGTGGTGTCTGTACCTATCGAGCTGTCAGTGCTGTCTGGTACACTTTCTAGTTTACTGTCATCTACATCCTGGCCTACTGAGTCAGAGTTTACAACTTCCTGAGTTTCAGCCTCAGTTTCATCCCTGACTATAGCCTCCGCCCCTTGTATATTAGAATTGTTGTTCCTTTCCCACTCCTTCTGGATGGCTGGTAGGCTTCCAATGAATGATGTTTTCCGATCATGCGTCATGTTATCTAGAAGGTTTTTTAGGATATTCCAAGCTGGCAGGTCATTTTTACACACCCAGAGCAAGTGGCCAGCTCTCAGTGCCGTAGTGTTACTCACTCCTGTACAAGCTGAATGGAATCTAGTCTTACAGATATAACATTCAATTCCCGTTACCTTCGTCTTTAAGAAGTTGTTACAGTGGCTCCCCTAGATGTTTTCACCTACATGTACTCCCTTAGATGTTCTCACTGCATTTACTCCCCTAGATGTTCCTACCTACATGTAATCCTCTAGATGTTCCCACCTCCATGTGGGAACCTGTTCCCACCTACATATACTCCACTCTAGTTGTTCTCACCTACATGTACTCCCCTAGATGTTTTCACCTACATATACTCCCTTACATGTTCTCACCTATATGTACTCCCCTAGATGTTCTCACCTACATGTACTCCCCTAAATATTCTCGCCAACATGTACTCCCCCTAGATGTACTCACTTACATGTACTCCCCTAGATGTTCTCGCCAACAAGTACTCCCCTAGATGTACACACCTACATGTACTCCCCACTGTGATCCCACCTACATGTACTCCCCTAGATGTTCTCACCTACATGTTCTTCCAAGATGTTCTCACTACATATACTCCACAAGATATTCACACTTACATGTTATCCCTTAGATGAACTCTCTTACATGTACTTCCCTAGATGTAATCACCTACATGGACTCCAATACTTGTTCTCACCTACATGTACTCCCCTAGATGTAATCACCTACATGTACTTCCCTAGATGTTCTCTTTACATGTACTCCCCAAGATGTATTTACCTACATGTACTTCCCTAGATGTTCTCACTACATGTACTCCCCTAGATATTATCTCTACATTTACTACCCCTAGATATATCCACGTACATGTACTCTCCTAGATGTTCTCACTAAATGTACTCCCCTAGATGTGCCCACCTACATGTACTCCCCTAGATTTTCTCACTACATGTACTACCCTAGATGTGCTCACCTAAATGTACTCCCATAGATTTTCTCACAACATGTACTCGCCTAGATGTCCCACCTACAAGTACTCCCCTAGATGTTTTCACAACCAGTTCTCCCCAAGATGTCTGTACCTATATGTACTCCCCAAGATGTGTTCACCTACATGTACTCCCCTAGATGTACTCACCTACATGTAGCACCGAGATGTTCTCACTATATGTACTCCCCTAGATATTCGCACTACATGATCTCTCCTAGATGTACTCACCTACATGTACTCCCCAAGATGTTCCTCACCTACTCGTACTCACCTAGATGTTCTTACTACATGTGCTCCCCTAGGTATTCTCACTACATATACTCCCCAAGATGTACTCTCCTACATGTACTCATTTAGATGTACTCACCTACATGTTCTTCCCTAGATGTACTCACCTACATGTACACCCCTAGATGTTCTCACTACGTGTACTCCTCCAGATGTTCTCGCCTACATATATTTCCCTAGATGTTCCCACCTACATGTACTCCTCTAGATGTAATCACCTACATGTACTCCCATAGATGTTCTCACCTACATGTACTCCCCTAGATTTTTCACCAACATGTACTCCCCAAGATGTCCTCATCTATATGTACTTCCCAAGATATACTCACTTACATGTACTCTAATAGATGTATTCACCTACATGTACTTCTCAATATATATTCTCACTACATGTACTCCCCAAGATGTTCTCACCTACATATACTCCCCTAGATGGTCTCACCTACATGTTCTCCCTAGATGTTCTCACTTATATGTACTCCCCTAGATATTCTCACCTACATGTTCACCCCTAGATGTTCTAACTACATGTACTCCCCTATATGTACTCACCTACATGTCCTCTCCTAGATGTTCTTACTACATGTACTCCCCTAGATGTACTCACCTATATAAACTCCCCTAGATGTTCTCACTACATGTACCCACCTAGATGTTCTCGCCTACATGTACCCACCTAGATGTTCTCACCTACATGTACTCCCCTCGATGTTCTCACTTACATGTACTTCCCGAGATGAACTCACCTACATGTACTCCCATTAGATGTTCTCACCTTCATGTACTCCCCTAGATGTTCTCAACTACATGTACTCCCCTAGATGTTCTCACTATATGTACTCCCCTAGATGTTGTCACCTACATGTACTTCCCGAGATGTACTCACCTACATGTCCTCTCCTAGATGTTCTTACTACATGTACTCCCCTAGATGTTTTCACTACATGTACCCTCCTAGATGTTCTCACCTTCATGTACTCCCCTAGATATTTTCGCCAACATGTACTCCCCTAGATGTACTCAATTACATGTACTTCCCTTGATGTACTCACCTACATGTACTACCCTAGATGTTCTTACCTACATGTACTCCCCTAGATGTACTCACCTACATGTACTCCCCTAGATGTTCCCACCTACATATAGTCCCCTAGATGTTCTCACCTACATGTACTTCCCGTAGATGTTCTCACTACATGTATTCCCCTAGATGTACTCACCTACATGTACTCGCCTAGATGTTCTCATTACATGTTCTCACCTAGATGTTCTCACCTACATGTACTCCCCTAGATGTTCTCACTACATGTACTTCCCTAGACATTCTCACTACATGTACTCACCTTGAAGTACTCACCTACATGTACTCCCTTAGATGTTCTCACTGCATGTGCACTCCTAGATGTTCCTACCTACATGGAATCCTCTAGTTGTACTCACCTACATGTACTCCCTTAGATGTTCTCACTGCATGTGCACCCCTAGATGTTCCCACCTCCATGTACTCCCCTAGATGTACTCACTTACATGTGCTTCCCTAGATGAACTCACCTACATGTTCTCCTCTAGATGTTCTCACCTACCTGTCCTCCCCTACAAGTACTCTCCTAGATGTTCTCACTACATGTACTCCCCTACATGTAATCACCTACATGTACTCCCCTAGATGTTCTCACTACATGTACTCCCCTAGATGTACTCACCTACATGTACTCCTTTAGATGTTATCACTACTTGTACTCACCTAGATGTTCTCGCCTTGATGTACACCAGTAGATGTTCTCACGTACATGTACACCTCTAGATGTTCTCACTTCATGTACTCCCATAGATGTTCTCACTACGTGTACTCCTCCAGACGTTCTCGTCTACAAATATTTCCTTAGATGTTCCAACCTACATGTACTCCGCTTTATGTAATCACCTACATGTACTTCTCTAGATGTTCGCACTACATGTACTCCCATAGATGTTCTCACCTACATGTACTCCTCTAGATGTTTTCACCAACATGTACTCCCCAAGTTGTCCTCATCTATATATACTTCCCAAGATGTACTCACCAACATGTACCCACCTAGATGTACTCACCTACATGTACTTCCCTAGATATTCGCACTACATGTACTCCGATGGATGTTCTCACCTACATGTACTCCCCTAGATGTTTTCACCAACATGTACTCTCTTAGATGTTCTCACTACCTGTACTCCCCAAGATGTACTCACCTACATATACTCCCCAAGATGTCCTCAACTATATGTCCTCCCCAAGATGTACTCACCTACATGTACTTCCCCAGATGTATTCACCTACATGTACTTCCCTAGATGTTCTCATTACATGTACTCCCCTAGATATTCTCGCCTACATGAACTCCCCTAGATGTAATCACTTACAAGTACTTCCCTAGATGTACTCTCCTACATGTACTCTCTTAAGTTTCTCACCTACATGTACTCGCTTATATGTTCTTACCTACATGTACTCCCGTAGATATTCTCACCTACATATACTCACCTATATTGTTCTCACTACATGTACTCCCTTAGATGTACTCACCTACATGTCCTCCTCTAGATGTTTTCACTATATGTACTCACCTAGATGTTCTCACCTACATATACTCCCCTAGATGTTATCACCTACATGTACTCCCCTAAATGTTCTCACTACATGTACGTCCCTAGAGTAACTCACCTACATGTACTCCCCTAGATGTTCTTATTACATGTACTCCCCTAGATATTCTCACTAAATGTACTCCCTAAGATGTTCTCACCTACATGTTCTCCCATCGATATTCTCGCCTACATGTACTCACCTAGATGTACTCACTTTCATGTACTTCCCTAGATGTACTCACCTACATGTACTCCCCTAGATGTTGTCACCTACATGTTCTCCCATCGATATTCTCGCCTACATGTACTCACCTAGATGTACTCACTTTCATGTACTTCCCTAGATGTACTCACCTACATGTACTCCCCTAGATGTTGTCACCTACATGTACTCCCCTAGATGTACTCACCTACATGTACTCCCTTACATGTTCTCATCTATATGTACTCTCCTAGTTATTCTCACCTACATGTACTCACCAAGATGTGCTCACTACAAGTACTCCCCTAGATGTACTCACCTACATGTACTCCCCTAGATGTTCTCACCTACATGTACTCCCCTAAATGTTCTCACTATATATACTTCCCTAGAGGTACTCACCTACATCTACTCCCCTAGATGTTCTCATTATATGTACTCCCCTCGATGTACTCACCTACATGTACTCCCCTAGATTTTCTCACCTACATGTACTCCCCTAGATGTTCTCACTACATATACTCCCCTAGATGTTCTCACCTACAAGTACTCCCCTAGATGTTCTCACTACATATACTCCCCTAGATGTTCACACCTACAAGTACTCCCCTATATGTTCTCACAACATGTACTCCCCTAGATATTCTCACTACATGTACTCACCTAGATGTAATCACTTGTACTTCGCTAGATGTACTCACCTACAAGTACTCCCCTAGATGTTCTCACAACATGTACTCATTTACATGTACTTCCCAAGATATACTCACCTACATGTACTCCCCTAGATGTTCTCACCTACGTGTACTCCCCTAGATGTACTCATCTTCATGTACTCCCTTACATGTTCTCACCTACATGTACTCCACTAGATATTCACACCTTCATGTACTCAGCTAGATGTACTCACCTACATGTACTCCCCTAGATGTTCTCACCTACATGTACTCCCCTAGACGTACTCACCTAATTATACTCCCTTAGATGTTCTTACCTACATGTTCTCCCCTAGATATTCTCACTACATGTACTACCCTAGATGTACTCGCCTACATGTACTCATCTAGATGTTCTCACTACATGTACTCCCCAAGATGTACTCACCTACATGTACTCCCCTACATGCTCTAACCTACTTGTACTCCCCTAGATGTTCTCACCTACATGTACTTCCCTAGATGTTCACACCTACATGTACTCCCCTAGATGTTCTCACTACATGTACTCCCCTTGATGTTCTCACCTATATGTACTTCCCTAGATGTTCTCACTACATTAACTCTCCTAGATGTTTTCACCTACATGTACACCCCTAGATGTTCTCACTACATGTACTCCCCTAGATGAGCTCTCTACATGTACTCATCTAGATGTTCTCACTACATGTACTCCCTAAGATGTTTTCACCTACATGTACTCCCCTAGATGTTCTCACCTACGTGTACTCCTCTAGATGATCTCACTACATGTACTCATCTAGATGTTCTCACTACACGTACTCCCCAAGATGCACTCACCTACATGCACTCTTCTAGATGTATTCACCTACATGTACTCCCCAAGATGTAGTCACCTATATGTTCTCCTCTAGATGTACTCACCTGCATGTACTTCCATAGATGTTCTGACCTACATATACTCCCTTAGATGTTCTCTCTTACATGTACTCCCCGAGATGTTCTCACCTACATGTACTCCCCCCACCTAGATGTTCCCACCTACATGTACTTCCCTAGATGTTCTCACTACATGTACTCTCCTAGATGTTCTCACCTACATGTACTTCCCTAGATGTTCTCACTACATGTACTCCCGTAGATGTGCTCACCTATATGTACTTCCCTAGATGTTCTCACTACATTTACTCCCCTAGATGTTCTCACTACGTGTAATTCTCTAGATGTTCTCACTACATGTACTCCCCAAGATGTTCTCACCTACATGTACTTCCCTAGATGTACTCACTTACATGTACTTCCCTAGATGTACTGACCTTCATGTACTCCCCTACATGTTTTAACCTACATGTACTCCCCTAGATGCACTCACCTACATGTGCTCCCCTAGATGTTCTCTTGTACCTAGATGATGTACTTGTGATCCTGTGGTCCTGGGTTCGATCCCAGGCGCCGGCAAGAAAAAATTGGCATAGTTTCTTTCACCCTATGCCCCTGTTATCTAGTAGTAAAATAGGTACCTGGATGTTGGTCAGCTGTCACGGGCTGCTTCCTGGGGATATAGGCCTGGTCGAGGACCGGGCCGCGGGGACACTAAAGCCCCGAAACCATCTCAAGATCTCAAGATTTCAAGATAACCTACATGTACTCCCCTAGATGTTCTCACTACATGTACTCCCCTAGATGTACTCACCTACATGTACTCCCCTAGATGTTCTCTCCTACTTGTACTCCCTTGGATGTTCTTACCTACATGTACTCCCCTAGATGTTCTCACTCTATGTACTCTCCAAGATGTTCTCACCTGAATATACTCCCCTAGATATTCTCACTACATGTACTACTTTAGATGTACTTGCCTACATGTATTCCCCTGGATGTTCTCACTACATATACTCCCCAAGAGGTTCTCACTTGTATGTACTCCCCTAGATATTCTCGCCTACATGTACTCCCCTAGATGTACTCACATGTACTCCCTCAGATGTTCTTACCTCCATGTACTCCCCTTGATTTACTCACCTACATGTATTTCCCTAGATGTTCTCACTACATGTACTCCCCTAGATGTACTCATTTTCATGTACTCCCCTAGATGTTTTCACCTTCATGTACTCTCCTATATTTTCTCACTACATGTACCTCCTTAGATGTACTCACCTACTGTACTCTCATAGATGTTCTCACTACATGTACTCCCCAAGATGTTCTCACCTACATGTTCTCCCTTAGATATTCTTACATACATGTACTCCCTAAGATGTACTCACCTACATGTACTCCCCTAGGTGTACTCACCTACATGTATTTCCCAAGATTTACTCACCTACATGTACTCCCCTCGATGTACTTACCTAAATTTTCTCCTCAAGATGTTCTCACCTTCATGTACTCCTCTAGATGTTCTCACCTACATGTACTCCTCTAGATGTTTTCACCTACATGTACTCCCTATGTTGTAATCTACAAGTTAGGACTGATTATTAGCTAGAGGATCATTACTACAACACTTAACGGATGAGGATTCGATGTACATGGTAAGTATACAGACTATGGTCACACATCCAGGAAAGGTCAAGGGATTAAGACCGCAGCTGCTTGGCCAAACTAATAATTCCTGGGAAGAGGACTCAGGCTTCTAGGAACAAGAGGCGGGGTGAAATAATAGAGGCCATGGCTATCTGAAGACAGTCTGGTTGTCGGTAAGGAAGGAGACTACAGCCGAATTGAAAACGAAGGTAAACAGATTGATCGAAACTGTGAACGCCAAGAAATCCGGACTCCACCTGCCAAAAGTTGTTGGGGAATACAAACCTGGGTATGCAGATGGAAATGTCAAGGCCCTCAAGCCTGGAAACCCACTTCGGCCAATCATCAGCTAGATACCCACACCCACATACAGACTGGCTAAGCGACTCAATGGGTTGCTGCATCCTTACGTACCCTGTGCTTTCAGCTTGAAGTCTCCCAAGGAATTTGTCGACTTACTGCTTGGAGCACGGGCCATGGGGATAAGAGCCTCGTTGGACGTAGGATCACTATTTACCAACGTACCTGTGGACGAGACAATCAGGATTATAGCAGACAGAGTGTATCGTGACCCGGTTTGCACTCCTCTTGACATGCCAGAAAGCATACTGAGGAAACTACTCCAAGCCTGCACTAAAGAGGCACCATTCGTGAGCCCAGATGGGCACATGTTTAAGCAAGTAGATGGGGTCGCCATGGGTTCTCCCCTAGGTGTCCTGTTTGCGAACTTCTACATGGGTACCATCGAACAGGTCTTAGTCGACATGAACTTGAAACCGGCAATATACTGCAGGTATGTTGACAACATTTTTACACAGGTACCTGATGTCAGACATCTGCAGGAGCTGAAAGAGGCATTTGAGCGGAATTCTGTGTTGCGCTTCACTTACGAGATGGAGAAGGATGGGAAGCTGCCCTTTCCAGATGTAACGGTCATGGAAAGGAGAGGAGGTTTCCACACTGCAGTCTACACTAAGGAAACAAACATAGGAATGTGCCTGAATGCCAACAGTGACTGCCCAGACAGGTACAAGAGGAGTGTTGTTAACGCTTATATCGACCGTGCTCTCAGCAATAGCTCAGGATGGAAGCAAGTCGATGAAGAACTCTGTAGGGTAAGGCAGGTCCTAGTCAACAACGGCTTCTCCAATGGTTTCGTTGAAATCATAAGAAGGGAGGTGAAACGCCATGCAACCTCTGAGGAGACAACTAACACAACACCTATACCCCCTATTAGACTATTTTACAGGAACTTCTTCTCCACAGCTCATAAAACGGAGGAAAGTGCCCTGAAAGATATTGTTGATAGGAACATTATCCCTACAGACAAAAATCAGAAGATACAATTGACGATTTACTATAAAACTATAAAAACGGCCAACCTACTCATGAGAAACTCTCAATACACAAAGCAGAAGGCTTTAAAAGAGACCAACGTCGTCTATGCCTTCAAATGCCCACTTGGGGACTGTAAGCCTCAAAGAACTCAGTATATAGGCAAGACAACAACATCTCTTTCCAGGCGATTAACGATGCATAAGCAACAGGGCTCCATTAAGGAACATATAATCTCTTCCCACAACCAGACCATCACCAGAGAAATCTTAACAAACAACACAGAAATCATCGATAGATACAGCGATAGCAGGCGGCTTGACGTTTGTGAGGCACTACACATCAAGAAGTCAACACCAGCAATCAACAGCCAATTATTGCACAACTATATTCTACCCACCTCAAGACTCCGCTCCAATATAGAAGCATCAAGAAATATGGACCAATAGGCTTTCTACAAACACTTCTATTCAATACCCATTGTTTCTGTTCTGTCTTGTGTTGATACTTTTAATACCCTATTAATATCCCCTATTGTTCTGTCTTGTGTTAATGCCACATCACCCTTCCCACCTCACTCAAATGTAGATATAAAATCAGAGAAACGCAAGTTCTAATCAGTTGTGTATTTGTGAAGTCTTTGAAAATGTAATAAGTTTTACGAAACGCGCCCGTGTCGCGTCAGACTAGAAATAAAAATGAATTTTGGAGAAGTGATTTTTGATTTACCTCCAACAGTGAAGCGTAATGTACGAAAGATTGAGAAAATTCGTGTTAGAATTATTAATCTTACTCTTTCGGTCATATTTAATAATATATATATATATATATATATATATATATATATATATAATAAAAAACAAAAGGGAAGGGAGTACCATCTCTGGCTGGAAGAAGGGGGACCCATAGCCTCGGAGGAAACCACACATAACGCACTGGAGGGAATGTAGGTCCCCTCCAATACAGTTTCTGTGTGCTTTTGTCCTACCACCCCCTTCCCTTTTTTTTTCCTTTATTGTGTATTTAAAGGTTACAAAACATACAAGACAAATGCCTAAAGGTTAGGGATCTCTTGAAGCTCCTCCGCTTCTGGACAGGAACCGAGGACGCAGCAAGCATTTCCCCTCTGGATCGCCACACTTAGACGCTGAAACAAAAAACTGGAAGCCCTTGGGTCTCTGGTGACGTCAATGAGCTTGGAACCCAATTCCTTGAGAAATCCCAAGGCACTCTTGCCCCAGGGGCCATGCGCCTCAGATGCTATGGGAACAAAGAGGTATTGACCTTCCAGTCGCCTGTACTTGAGTGATTTTGCTGTTTCTCTGTGGTTGGCCGCCCCACCTGCTTGATCAGCTTCGAAGTGTACATAAGTGTCAGCCAGGGTGGATACACATGTGTAGTCCCACACCAACTGTCTACCCTCCTTCCATAAGTATATGGTGATGCCATCAGGGCGAAGTGCGGGGAAATCCGGGTTTTGGACCCCTAGGATGCGAGGTTCTCTCTCCGCTGGGCACCTAGCTGAGACGAGGCTTCTCTTGATGATGTCATTGACCTCATTGTGTCTTGCATGCCAGCCCTTTGTGCTTCCGCAATGCAACCCATGCAGTCCGTATTGGTCTGCTTCCACCCTGTTGCATATACACTTGTATTCAGTGTGAATTGGGGCACCAAGGCGGAGGCCCACTGCTACACGAAAGGATTCTGGATCTAGGCGCGTGCCCATTGCTGACATAGGTACTGCCAGGAGGAAGTCTCCTGCATGGGGGGCACGCACTGCTCTGAGGCGGGCTTTCTCCTTGTCTGATGTTGCGACGCTGAGCATGGCATCAGCTACTTTTTCCACTAGAGGGTGGTCCCAGCTGGACTGTTTGTGTTGTTTTGTTGGCTCTATAATGGATGCTGGGGCTGCAAGAACATCCCACTGATTTGAACATTCAGTGAAAGCAGGATCGTGTATTCCTGCTGAATCTCTCAGGGTTGCAGGTAAAATATCTCTGACGAGGTCGTGCGATGCATGGGAGGAGGAAAGGAAGGCTGGTAGAGCAATTTGGGAGGCTATGCGGACACCAAGGTCTCCGAGTCTTACAGGAAGGGTTATATATATATATATATACACATATATATATATAAATATATATATATATATAAATATATATATATATATATAAATATATATATATATATATATATATATATATATATATATATATATATATATATATATATATATATATATATATATATATATATATGCACAACTCTCCTAAACACGAGAGTGAAGTTATACAACTTTAAAACACTTTCTCACCAGGAGACTCGAACCCTAGCCAGCACAGAAGCCTTCCAGCAACTGGCATAACAGGTACGCCTTTAACCCACTGCACCACGCTCAGACCCTTAAAAGAGATGGTAATTTCGGAGTATTTATACACACGTGTGTTCTAAAGTGTTCTAAAGTTATATATATATATATATATATATATATATATATATATATATATATATATATATATATATATATATATATATATATATATATATATATAAATATATATATATATATATATATATATATATATATATATAAATATATATATATATATACATATATATATATAAATATATATATATATATATATATATATATATATATATATATATGAGCAAGTGAGGGGTCATTTAGACGTTAATTTCATCAAGTCCCTGTTAATATGGGAAGACACAGTGTCTATGCTTAAGGCACAACTCTTCTAAACACGAGAGTGAAGTATACAACTTTAGAACACTTTCCCACCAGGAGACTCGAACCCTAGCCAGCACAGAAGCCTTCCAGCAACTGGCATAACAGGTACGCCTTAACCCACTCCACCACCCACTCAGACTCTTAAAAGAGATGGTAATTTCGGAGTATTTAAATACACCAAAGATCATCACCTCCCAAGAGCACCAGAGCAAGTGAGGGGTCATTTAGACGTTAATTTCATCAAGTCCCTGTTAATATGGGAAGACACAGTGTCTATGCTTAAGGCACAACTCTTCTAAACACGAGAGTGAAGTATACAACTTTAGAACACTTTCCCACCAGGAGACTCGAACCCTAGCCAGCACAGAAGCCTTCCAGCAACTGGCATAACAGGTACGCCTTAACCCACTCCACCACCCACTCAGACTCTTAAAAGAGATGGTAATTTCGGAGTATTTAAATACACCAAAGATCATCACCTCCCAAGAGCACCAGAGCAAGTGAGGGGTCATTTAGACGTTAATTTCATCAAGTCCCTGTTAATATGGGAAGACACAGTGTCTATGCTTAAGGCACAACTCTTCTAAACACGAGAGTGAAGTATACAACTTTAGAACACTTTCCCACCAGGAGACTCGAACCCTAGCCAGCACAGAAGCCTTCCAGCAACTGGCATAACAGGTACGCCTTAACCCACTCCACCACCCACTCAGACTCTTAAAAGAGATGGTAATTTCGGAGTATTTAAATACACCAAAGATCATCACCTCCCAAGAGCACCAGAGCAAGTGAGGGGTCATTTAGACGTTAATTTCATCAAGTCCCTGTTAATATGGGAAGACACAGTGTCTATGCTTAAGGCACAACTCTTCTAAACACGAGAGTGAAGTATACAACTTTAGAACACTTTCCCACCAGGAGACTCGAACCCTAGCCAGCACAGAAGCCTTCCAGCAACTGGCATAACAGGTACGCCTTAACCCACTCCACCACCCACTCAGACTCTTAAAAGAGATGGTAATTTCGGAGTATTTAAATACACCAAAGATCATCACCTCCCAAGAGCACCAGAGCAAGTGAGGGGTCATTTAGACGTTAATTTCATCAAGTCCCTGTTAATATGGGAAGACACAGTGTCTATGCTTAAGGCACAACTTTTAAGAGTCTGAGTGGGTGGTGGAGTGGGTTAAGGCGTACCTGTTATGCCAGTTGCTGGAAGGCTTCTGTGCTGGCTAGGGTTCGAGTCTCCTGGTGGGAAAGTGTTCTAAAGTTGTATACTTCACTCTCGTGTTTAGAAGAGTTGTGCCTTAAGCATAGACACTGTGTCTTCCCATATTAACAGGGACTTGATGAAATTAACGTCTAAATGACCCCTCACTTGCTCTGGTGCTCTTGGGAGGTGATGATCTTTGGTGTATTTAAATACTCCGAAATTACCATCTCTTTTAAGAGTCTGAGTGGGTGGTGGAGTGGGTTAAGGCGTACCTGTTATGCCAGTTGCTGGAAGGCTTCTGTGCTGGCTAGGGTTCGAGTCTCCTGGTGGGAAAGTGTTCTAAAGTTGTATACTTCACTCTCGTGTTTAGAAGAGTTGTGCCTTAAGCATAGACACTGTGTCTTCCCATATTAACAGGGACTTGATGAAATTAACGTCTAAATGACCCCTCACTTGCTCTGGTGCTCTTGGGAGGTGATGATCTTTGGTGTATTTAAATA
>NW_027189133.1:1244279-1288510 GCF_040958095.1 Procambarus clarkii
AGATATATGACCGAACCTAACCAACCCTACCTAACCTAACCTAACCTATCTTTATAGGTTAGGTTAGGTTAAGTAGCCGAAAATGTTAGGTTAGGTTAGGTTAGGTAGGTTAGGTAGTCGAAAAACAATTATTTCATGAAAACTTGGCTTATTAGGCAAATCGGGCCTTGCATAGTAGGCTGAGAAGTGCGTTCTGGCTACTAGGTACGACATATATATATATATATATATATATATATATATATATATATATATATATATATATATATATTATATATATATATATATATATATATATATATATATATATATATATATATATATATATATATATATATATATATATATATATAGCAAACTTTCCTTGTCTCCCAATCCTCCCCATCATTCCCCCCTCCCCCATCCCTTTGTCCTCCCAACTATTCCTGGCTCCCTCATCCCCTCGTCCTCCCCCATCATTTCCCCCTCCCTCGTCCCTTAGTCCTTCCCCACCTTCCACCACTCCACTGTCCCCTTGTCCTCCTAACCATTCCCCACTCCCCTGTCCCCTTGTTCTCCCCTCCATTCTCCATTCCCCTGTCCCTTCATCCCCACCATCCCCAACTCTCCCCGGGTGATGTTCTCACCTACATGTTCTCCCTTAGATGTTCTCACATACATGTACTCCCCAAGATGTACTCGTCCTTCCCACCATTACCCCCCTTCCCTGTCCCCTCGTCATCCCCACCATCCCCCACTCCCTTGTCTGATGCATTCCCAAATGATCTGATGTTCCCATCAGAAAATTGGGAACATCATGTGATATGATGTTCCTATCACTGAAATATAAGAAAAACAGTTATAAAAAAGAAATAAAAAACAATGAAAAAATAAAAATAATAAACTATACTCTCAAAATAAATGGTATGGTAAACAACACAGCTAAATTCCAATGCCTTGTCACACAAAATAGTTCAATTAAAATGAAAATAAATCAAAATCTATGAAAGTTCAATTTATCAATGCAATCAAAAACACTGAAATGGAATCATAACATATTTAGTATAGCGAGTGTTGCAATTATGTGCAAAAGATGTCTGTTTTTCAAAAAAAAGTATGTTTTTGCCTGTCACAGGTGTGGCAACTATAGAGTAGGTATATAAAAACGTGTGCGTATTCGAATGGAACGTTGTGTAAAAATTTCAAAGCAATCGGTGAAGAACTTTTGGAGATTACTGCGTGTGTTGCTCTTTCGTCCAACAGATGGCGCTGTTAAAAAAAAAAATCCTGTCACAGGTGAGGCATTTATATTGAAGGTACAAAAGCATGCGCCTATTCAAATGCAACGTTATGTGAAAATTTCAAAGCAATCGGTAAAGAGATTTCGAAGATTTCCCTCACTTGAAAAACACAGTAAAAATACAGTTAAAAAAAAAAAAACATGCTTTTTCCTGTCACAGACGTGACATCAGTATAGTGAGGTGCTTCGATGAAATATCTATGCCCAAGCTTACCACCAAGTGCTGTCGGAATGTTGGGGAAATAGCTTCTGCTTCCAATATCGTATGAACAATCACGGTAGTTGAGTGGTTAAGGAACCAGGTACGCCAAGTGCATAGTGCTCCTGGCTCTCTGGGTTCGAATCCTTCTTGGGTGTGGAGTTTTCAGTTGCATTTGTACTAGGGAACCATTCAAGCTTGTTCGCATTTGTGTTGCACACGTGGACCCCACAAAGGGAGGTGATTCGATGAAATATCTATGCAGATGCTTAGCACCAAGTGCTGTCAAGATGTGGGGGAAATTCCGTGGTAGGTCAAGTTGATTTCCCAGTTGCAATTCTTATCCATGTTGTAGCTCAGTCGATTAAGGCGCGTATGGGATCTTCTCGGAAGTATGTTCGAACCCTCGTCACGGCCCTTGTGGATTTGTTCATTTGATGCATCACGCTACTGTGATTTCTGTGTGTATAGTTATTTGTGCTCCAGTGGACTGTTGGGTTGTCACAGTGTTTCCTTGGTGGCTCACAATTAGTAAGACTTGGAAATAAGGGTGCTGCCGTCATTTACCTGCTGGTTATTAAATCTCATACCCTATTGGTAAAACCAAAAATATAAATAATGCAACATGCACTGATAACGGTTATAAATTATTATTTTAACCTATTTTTTTTTATTCTGGTAACATAACTCATATGAATTATATTATAAGCAACGACAAGATTATTTTTTGTGTGTGTTTTGAATTTATATATTGCAAAATGTATAATTTAATTTATCTTAAAACAATTGCAATACATTTAAAATATTTATATGCAAAATATTAGTAAGCCAAGTTAGTTATATTTAATTAAGTTGAATGCAATTTACTTACTGAGGTGGGCTCATAAGCCCATGGTGTAATGATTCGACAAAGAAAAAAGGGTCATGGAAAAAATATAGTTAGAAAAGTTAATTTAGGAAGAACTCCTTCCTAATATTTTTATATAATTCAGACCTGGTGCTCAGTTTTACATTTGCTAAGATTTAGCCCACTTGCTGGACCTGAGCTTATGGTGGTGTTCACTATCATTGTTGAAGTGGTGTTTTAATGGTGTATGTGGAACTGTCTTGCCTGTGGTTTTAGAAGTCAGGTGTCTCTCTTATAGTACACATTACTCGCAATTTATATAACTTTGAATGCAATTTAAATAACTTTAAAGCGGTGTTTATATAGTGCGTATATTTTTATTAAACTCCTCAAAGGTCGACGGGGAATGTAAAACAGCTGAAACTAAACATATAAGACCACGGTATGTTGTTTTCGTTTATTTTGGGGTTACGACGATCTTGGGATTGGATGCTACCCTGCGTTTGATTCTGATCTGCGGTGACTCTGGAAGAATATTGCGCTTTAGCTGGGGGGCCGAGTTTTGGGTTTTGCTACCCAGTGTTCTCTGTGTGGGGCGGGGACTGTGCTTGTCAACCTGAGGGACTCATGGGGCTCCCCCAATCATCTGGCTGTCTGCGTTTCTTTGCCGCGAGGCATATTACTTTCCAGTGATGGGCGTCATTCGTTTTGCGATTTGGCTAGGCGTATCACCTTTCCGGGTATCGCAATAAACCCCTCACGGGTACACCGGTGATTCTCCGATACCACGATCGTCGTCGCCCCTAAATTAAAAGCAACAACAACACCCAATCTGATTTAGAGATCGATTTTATACATCCGTTAACATAAGTATCTGGTTAAACAATTAGTTATTGACAATGTATATATTTTAGAGAATTACAATGATATGCTTATGGCTATTGGATTAAATAGCATATCCTAGTATGGAATCCATTACAGATGCCTCCCTGGGATGGTGTCTTCAAAATGGTGGTCACTTGCTGATTCGATATTCACTATGTTTTGGGAGGGGCTTGGATTTGTTCTATAAATAGCAAGATATGAGCCATGTGCTCTCTCATAGACCATGTAACTCTGCAGGCGATGAGTCACAATAACGTGGCTGAAGTATGTTGACCAGACCACACACTAGAAATTGAAGGGACGACGACGTTTCGGTCCGTCCTGGACCATTCTCAAGTCGATTGTGTCGAAACGTCGTCGTCCCTTCAATTTCTAGTGTGTGGTCTGGTCACCATGTAACTCTATTTTTGGTGGAAATTTCCCACATCTTAGGAAGACGAAAATGATGTTTTTGAGTCCATTATTTAGGAATGATGTGAGACAAACATTTGCCACATTTCCTTTCTATCGTTTTGAATGTACAAACGCAAATTTTTTTGCCTCTTTTTGTGGCTGTCCTTTATGGACGGATGTAGCGTGATGGGAACTGTGGATCGACATGTGATAGTGCTGGGTTTTGTCCAGGATCTGTCTGACCCACAGACTCCAAGTGCACAAGTTTCTCTAGTGTTTTCAAGGTCGTAGTTCGTTTAGACTGAACTTTAACAGTCCTGAAAATGCCCTAACTTTCTGGGTGGGCAGATATATATTTTTTTATAATGGCTAATCTGACCTTGGTCCATCACTGTCCACCAGGACAATATCACCAAGTTGTATGTTAACACTGTTATATGGGGATTTTGTCCCAAAATGGTGCTTCCTTAGAGGAGTTGATTACTACGTAGTCCATACTTCATTCCACCTATTCATTATGTTGGGAATATACTTATTTACCTGAAAGCCACTAACACTATTGGCATGAACGAGGACAGGAAGCCGGAGGCTTGTCAAAGGTACCCCCCTATTTGCCTTGATTATATTTTCCAGTTGTACTTTAAAAGTCAACAGAGTTTTAACATTTACAGCTTCGGCGTGTAAACGGTTCCGTGGATTTATAATCCTGTGGGTAAAAAAAGCATCTCCTATTCTCAGTCTTACATTGTGGCTTGAAGGTTGCAAACTTTGAAGTCTTTTATTTAGTCAATGTACTTCCTGATTAAATCTCCAGTTATGGTTATATTCTTAAATTCATTCTCTTCACCATTTTGAAACATTTGTGTGGGTGATGGGATGTCATCCAACCTTTCTAGTGTGAACACTGATGTAAAAAAAATCGTTTAGAGTGTTTGCTGCCCGTTTTTGTCGCACATTATAGTTTGATTAATCTATTTCTTAAGGGTCCTACCAAGTCCTTGGTTTTCGTTTTACTTCTTATAAAGGCATAGAGCGGCTTTGGATCTTTCCTTGTGTTTTGCACAAGTTTTCTTTCGTAGTTCCTTATGGTTGAGCTGAGCTCACCCATCCACCCAGGTTCCTTCCTGGTGGCTGAGTTTAGTGCCCTTTTATATATCTCATAATCAATGATGTCTGTCGTGGATGTATTCGTTCTCTAGTGGTTCTTCTTAGTTCTCAATATCTGTTTTACTGTTCGAATCGTTCATCTAGTATTCTTTCGTTTCCCCTTCCTCTTTGGCACATATTTTTGAAAGAGTTCCGTGATGACCTTCTAAAAGTTTTGCAATGACGCTTCCATATCATGTTCACCTATTAGCTCCCTCCTGAAGATGTTTTACACTTCCTCTCTCATTCTTTGATCGTCACCTCGATGGCAATCTAGAAATTCATCATCATGAATCATTATGTGGGTTTCTGTATATGTAGTCCATCTTAAAATATGATGATCGCATGAAAGGGTTAGCGTTTGCCTCTTTCTGAATTTGATCACTTATATCTTTGTCTGATGTTAGCACAAGATCTAGAATGCTGTTACCTCGTGTGGGCTCTACTGCATGTTGTATGATAAAGGAGTCCTGAACTAGATCCAGAAATTGTTCTGCTTGTGATGTAAGATTTACAAAATCTATGGTCTCATGGTTAAAATCCCTTATTATTAGGGTTTGGTTTCTAATGCCGCTTTGATCTCATTATGCAGATCAGCAACATCCTGTGCTGCTGCTATGTCAGGCCTGTAGCATACTCCTACAGTCAATTTGCTACCATCTTGAGTTAGTATGTTGCACCATACCTACTCATAGGATCCTCTGGTGTTTAGTTCCTCACTGTCGATTACATCCGGGTCCTCATCCACGTATATCATTACGCCATTTGCTCTTGTTGTTCTGTCCTTTATGAATGGTGGGTGATATCCCAAGAGATTAGATTACTTTTCTATTATGTCCTCCCGGCCCCATGTTTCACTGATGCCAATGATGTGAGGATTTTCAGCCCTCAGCATACGCACATAACCAGTAAAATCTATTTACCACCTGTGGTGGTTCCTGAGGGACTGATAGATTGTTCCTGTGTTTAGAACATTCGTGTTCTGTACATTGTCGCTCTGATTCTGCACCTGTTTGTAGTCCGAGATATAAAGAGTTAGTTTGGCCTGGCTGGGTGAAGGACTATTTCCTCTCATTCTTCTATTATCCGGATCACCGGCCTTCTAATCTGTAACTTTGCATTTTTGTATTGGTCTGTGGTTCTTCATTCCTTCAAGTTGCCTCTTAGCACACTGTCTTTTTCTTTTTTCAACTGTGAGGTCTTGGGATATGTATTCTTGGTAATACCCTTCTAGATCACTGAGTACACAGGCCCTACTTAGCATGAACCTTTTGTGCTCAAAGTTTGCAATGGTTATTCGTATCATATTTGTTTCATGCCTACCTATCCTCTCGACCTTTGATATATTTAATTCCTCCACTTTGCATAACAGTTGCTCTATCAGTGTCTTATTGAGTGTCTGGTCATTCTTTTCTTCTTTCCTCGTAAAGTTTCTTATTATGAGGTTTTTCCCTATCCCTTGTTTCTGAGCACCTGCATGAATCTCTGTAACTCCACCTGCATTACCTGATTTCCCCCAAATAATTCACGGGTTTTCCTGGTCGGCCTCGGTGAGCTCGTCTGTGTATTTATTATCCAATTACTTTTAAGGTCCATGAATTGTTTCATTAAAACCTTCTGTTCCTCCTGCAGCTCTTTCATTGACCTGTTACCTGACAGTTCCCACATTATTGCGTCTTTAGTTGCATAGTTAATTTACTCTTCGATTTCCTCTATAGATCCTTCATTATTCCTAACTCAATCTTCTTCAATAGTCTCATTAACTGTTTCATCATTATTCACATAAATTTCTTCCTCCTTATTTTCGGTGCTACTACTAAGAATCCTGAGTTAATCCTTGCCAGTGATGCAGTAAAAGTGACTGTGGCATTTCCCTTCAGTTCCCTCGTTGTTATGTGCTTCACACAAGGCTACCGAGATCTTGAGACAAGTACCATGGAAAGTCGATTTGATACCCACACATTGGATACGTTAATTTGATCTGGGCATAACTCTACAATTACATTAGTAGTAGTAGGCATCCATCAGTCTCAGTAGACTATGGAGTTGCGCACCGGTGTCGGCCTGGTCTGGAGTGGCCTCACCAGGGAGCAAAGCCAGGGTAGGTTGATATGGAGGAGAAGCTGTTACCCATGCAGCAGGTCCTCCCTCTCCACAGCGCCGAAAGTCCCCAATGGAAAGGCGAACGCCAATACGATTGGTTCCAGCGCCGTCGCAGGAACTGTGAGTTCCGGGGTTGACCTCGAAGTTGGTGAAAAGGGGCACAGAGACCTCCAAACCCGGAGACCGCCGTGGACGGGGCCGGGGAAGAACCACCCCAACAAGGGCAAGAACGACCCCAGCCTCCTGAAGCAGAGCCTGGGCCGCACGAGCCCCGGGAGGGGCACAGAGACCTCCAAACCCAGAGACCGCCGTGGACGGGGCCGGGGAAGAACCACCCCAACAAGGGCAAGAACGACCCCAGCCTCCTGAAGCAGAGCCTGGGCCGCACGAGCCCCGGGAGGTGGACGTCCCGGTCCCGCACCTGTAAATGTATTATTCATATCTCTACTAGCATCTTTGTTAACGCCTTAGTGTGTCTATTTACTTTATTGCTGTCTTCTGGCTAATACTAGTCAGTTGTTTGTGGCTGCAAGCAATGATATGGCCTGGCTGTATCCTCTGCCTGTTAGAGGTAAATCAAGTTACAGCTCCGCTCTCTTACAGAGTGGGGCTATAACTCGATTTACCATGCTGTTGTTGTTGTTGTTTTAGATTCGCCTACTCGGGACAAAAAGTTCTAAGTAACGCAGGCTATGAGGAGCCCATAAGTGGAGGGTCTTTGGAGCCATTATCTGTATCAAGAGCTGATACTGGAGATCTGGGGATGGGGTCCGTGGACACGACAATCCAATCCAAGACTACAAGGCTGATCAGACCAGTGAATTGATGGGGTACACACGTTGCTCACAGTTGAGTGCCATAGAAGTCAGCAGGGCTGGTCAAATCCGATCGGTCTTGGGGAAGATGTCTAGGTTAACATCCAGACATCCCAGAAGAGGATTGTTTTCCTTATTCCAGTTCCCCGAAGTTGGTAGTCTGATCGAATTTCCTTCTTCAATGTGTCGTAGTCGCAGTGGTGGTTGAGGCGTTCTTGAGGGACGACCATGCGAAGATTCCGTCCTGCTTCCCAGCACTAGTATTCCCATTAGTCGTTGTGGATTATGGAGTTATGCTGTCTCTTCACCTTGGAAAGTACGCGGCCACATCGGATATACCCAGAGGAAGCAGCACAGGAGCCTGTCAGTCTAGTTGGTGCCGGTACAGAATCTGGAAGGGGAGATGGTGCCCGGGGCGGCCGCATGAGGGGAAGGAGAGCCGGTGACATCGACTGAAGCATGGGAGTCGGTAGAGCCATCGTGAGTGGCTTCCTTGGGATCGTCTTTGGAGTCGGTTGAGTCAAAAGAGCCGGTCAAGTTGTCGCAGTCCGCTTCCCTGTCCTGGGTGCTGCTGCCATCCCTGTCACTGGGATACGTTCGAGAACTGCTCAGTCGTGTGGCTGGACGGTGAGGGATCACTGAGCCTTTGTGTCGGCACAGGGATCCCTGATGTGGACAGTCTGGTAGCAGTTGTAGAAGCTGGAAAACGGTCATCGGATACAGCGGCTGTCGAAGTCCATTTGTGATGAGCAGTCTGTTGATGGTGTGGATGTAGCTGGTAATATCGATGCTCATTATTTTGTTGGCATGGTGAAGAAGAACTGGTTAAAGGGTGGTCGTGATGGAGGTTGCAGGCTAGGCTAGTGGTGGTGTGGTCACAGGTGGTGCAGTCGGCTAGATGTGGCGTCCCCAGGGGCCAGGCAGTGGTGATGGAGTCACATGGGTTTTTAGAGGTAAGACGGGGGAATTCTGATGGGAGTGGGTTTGCTGGTCGAGGTATGGTGGTGGAGAAAGTGGTAGTTATCATCTTTTGGATTTCTTCCTGCCGGAAGAGATAGTCAGATGAAACCGCAGAGTGCGGTCCATTGCAAAGTAGGCAGCGTCAGTTGGAGGATATGCAGTCTGTGCAGTGACGGTCCTGGGTGCAGAGGCTGCATCTCTGCGCTTGCTTGGTGCACTTCCTGGTGTAGTAGGAGTACTGGTAGCACTTGAAACACTGGCGAAGCCCCGTGAAGCGCTCCTATGTCACTTGGGTGGGTGGTATGATGATTCCTGCGCACTTACGTCTGTAATCCAGTGATGGTGATGTGAAAGTCACATTCAGTGTTGGTCTGCGGTTGACTTCGGCATTGGAAATGGTCTTCACTGCTACCACTGTCAGCATCGGATTCTAGTCGTTGATGCTGGCGAGGATGTCGTCGTCGTCGTGGTCGGTGATCCATGTGCTGATATTCCTGGAGAACACGGTCCTGTTCGCCAGGTAGCATAGTGGTGGTGTGAGGGGTGATGCCGGCATCTTGCAGAGCCGTCATGGCGGTATTAGGGTGATGCCGGCATCTTGCACAGCCGTCATGGCGGTGAGGAGGTGATGCCGGCATTTTGCAGAGCCGTCATGGCGGTGTGAAGGTGATGCCGGCATCTTGCAGAGCCATCATGGCGGTGTGAGGGGTGATGCCGGCATCTTGCAGAGCCGTCATGGCGGTGTGAGGGGTGATGCCGGCATCTTGCAGAGCCGTCATGGCGGTGTGAAGGTAATGCCGGCATCTTGCAGAGCCATCATGGCGGTGTGAGGGGTGATGCCGGCATCTTGCAGAGCTGTCATGGCGGTGAGGAGGTGATGCCGGCATCTTGCAGAGCCGTCATGGCGGTGTGAAGGTGATGCCGGCATCTTGCAGAGCCATCATGGCGGTGAGAAGGTGATGCCGGCATCTTGCAGAGCCGTCATGGCGGTGTGAAGGTGATGCCGGCATCTTGCAGAGCCGTCATGGCAGTGTGAAGGTGATGCCGGCATCTTGCAGAGCCATCATGGCGGTGTGAGGGGTGATGCCGGCATCTTGCAGAGCCATCATGGCGGTGTGAAGGTGATGCCGGCATCTTGCAGAACCGTTATGGTGGTGTGAAGGTGATGACGGCATCTTGCAGAGCCATCATGGCGGTGTGAAGGTGATGCCAGAATCTTGCAGAACCGTCATGGCGGTGTGAGGGTGATGCCGGCATCTTGCAGAGCCGTCATGGCGGTGTGAAGGTGATGCCGGCATCTTGCAGAGCCGTCATGGCGGTGTGAAGGTGATGCCGGCATCTTACAGAGCCGTCATGGTGGTGTGAAGGTAATGCCGGCATCTTGCAGAACCGTCATGGCGGTGTGAAGGTGATGCCGGCATCTTGCAGAGCCGTCATGGCGGTGTGAAGTTGATGCCGGCATCTTGCAGAGCCGTCATGGCGGTGGTGGTGAATATCTTTTCAAGGTCCGAATCAATGGAGAAAAGGAGGTGAACACCCCCTTCTTGTCTCCATGATGTCGGCCGGTGAGACGTTGGCGGTGGCTGACATTTGTGCTAAAATCACTACTGTTGAGAGAACGAGGTTCTCCCGGAGGCGAACCTTCGCCCCATGCAACATGGGTGCAAGTGGGTCCTGGACCATAGAAGCTTGAGTCGGCAGAAAGTATGGAGGTTTGGAGTGAATGTGATGCGGTGTTGCCTGCGCCACACTCAGCCCGGCTCAGGCGGAGAGTAGCTCAGCTGTCAGTAAGCTTGCATGGTATGATTTACCATGCTTTTCCTCAGGGTTATATTCTCTTTAGGTGAGGTGGTGCAGAACAAGCGGATGAAACAAGTGGATGAATGGCATATCAAAGGGGATATTGATAGGGTATTACATGCCTCAACATCTCCAGCTTTTGTTCTTTGGTTGTTGTGTTTCTGAGAGAGTCATAATATCCTTTGGTTGTGTTGACACAGGGTCATAGGATCCTTTGGTTGTGTTGACACAGGGTCATAGTATCCTTTGGTTGTGTTGACACAGGGTCATAGGATCCTTTGGTTGTGTTGACACAGGGTCATAGGATCCTTTGGTTGTGTTGACACAGGGTCTTGAAGTGGATAGAATGTAATTATGAGTTAACTGGTTGATGATTGCTGGTGTTGACTTTTTGATGTGTAGCACCTCCCTGAGGTCCGTTCTTCTGTTGTGGTTATACCTGTCGATTATTTCAGTGATGCTTGTAAAGATGCCTCTGGTGATGGTCTGGTTGTGCTAGACAATATGCTCCTTGATGAAGCCCTGTTGCTTGTGCATTGTTAATTGCCTAGAGAGAAACGTTGCTGTCTTGCCTATATACTAAGATACTTGGGGTTGACAGTACTCAAGTGGGCATGTGGGAAGACATACACGATGTGAGTCTCTCTTAAGGCGTTCTGTTTGGTGTCTGGAGAGTTCTATTTGTATTCACCTAGCAATACTCATCAAGTTGTGCTTAGCTGTATGTATCTACTTGTACTCCTCTACTTGTACTTACCTAGTTGTACTCACACACTTGTGCTTCAATGATATTTAATGTAAAATCTGCTATAATACAGATGCATGTGATAAAGAAGTATTTTGATGCAACCATTTTTTTAATCCAATACAATTTTAAGATTAATGTTGAGTGTGTCGTCCATACACCTATGTAACAAAATTTCTAATTTGTGTTGATAAATTTTCTAGTTCTAGAACGAGAACTATAAGCCTAGCTACTAGGGGAAAGGCTGGCACATTATCTGACCAAAACATTAACAAACATACTCACTGAACAAACTGTAGTGTGGTCGGATAATGAAGCGGTACTGCAAAGGAAAAAAAAACAATTACAGCAAAACACCTAATATCAGTAACTACGTTAAGGAAATTCGAGAATTATCAACTGGATACAAACTCCGATATGTTTCGTGGGCTCTCTATTCGGATCTTTAGTCAAGGTCAAACCCGCACGTGTTTCCGGTGTGGTGTTGAGGGCCACGTAGCTGCCTGTTGCGACGCTCGTCGTGCTGAGGCCCCTTCGGTTTTCCTGGAGGATGACTTTCCCCGCTTGTCTGTGCGTGGGGATTCCCTGGCGGATCCTCGCTCTGTGCAGGTGCCTGGTGTGGTTCCTGCGGAGGTTCCGGCTGTCGCTCTGTCTGGATCTGGTCTGTCTACCCCACCGGTGAGCTCGGGGGACCTAGCGACACCTGCTTCGGACCTTCGCCGTTCGGTGGATGCGGAGGTGCATCTGCATCCGGTTGCTTCCGTGGTGTCCTTGGATGGTGCTGTAGGGGTGGCGCCTGCATCTCCTGCTGAAGAACATGTGCTTCCCGGGGCTGTCAGGGTGGTGGTGTGTGTAACTCCACCCATGCCCTCTGCCTCGTCGCCACTGGTAGTTTCCTCGTTGACGTGTGCCTCTTCTCTTCTGCCGGTTCCATCGCCCTCGCTGGATACCTCACATGTGCTGGAGTCTACCCTTCCACCTGCTGTGTCTCTTCCTTATCGGAATCTGGTCTCCTTGAATGGTAGTGGCTTTTTGCCCCGTGTCGTTGAGGCTGCTATTCTGCGTGATCGTGTTGCCCCGGCTTTGGGGTCGCCTGCCGATGGTTCTTTTGGAGCACCACTTGCAGGGGGTGACAGTTTCAACGATCAGCGGCCTATTTTTAAGCGCCGTCGTTCAGCTTGGGATGTGTCATCTCGCCGGAAGTGGGCAGAGGAGCCTGATGCGATGGACGATGATGCTGTGGATGACGCTGTGTTGCCTCCTGTGTTGGACACTGTGCTCCCTGCTGGTGGCTTTTCTCAGTGGGTGGTTGTCCCTGGTGATCGCGACCTCGTAGTGGTGTTATCGAAGGATGTGCGACCGGGGGGACTCTGCTCCTGTTCCGATTGGTGGATACACTGGGGCGCCTGCGGTGCCTCCTTCCGCGGGGCTCGGTGCAATGCCCGGCGTAGAACGAAGTGCGCGCCCTAGATGCGGCCCGCTGTGCAGCCAGGTGTGCTTCCGAGGGTGCAGCCCTGTGACCGGCTTCCTAGGGGGAAACCCTTCCCTATCGTCCTCCCGTCCGGAGAGGTGGTCGCCAGATCAAGTACGACTCTGTGTGTTGAGTCTGATGACCGGGTACGTCCTGTTCCCTGGTGCCCTTCTACCATCTGGGTTCAGCGGGTGTGGTGTTTCATCATTGGCGTGCCGGATTTGATGCCTCGGCCTACTGCGACTCCTGGACGTCCGCTTACTGAGGACGCCCTACTAGTTTGGGATGCTTACTGCTTATGTTTTCCGGCTCGGGAGTACCCGGAGAAGTATGAGTTGAGCTGTGTGCTTTGTTTCTGTCTGTGTTGTTCGTGTTGTTTCCCCAGTGCCTGCGTGCACAGGTGGGTGTCCTTGTCTGTGCGTGTAAGTGGTGTGGGTGTTTGTTCCTGGCTCCTGCGTGGCCTGTTATTATGTATTTGCAATTTGTTTTGTGCTTTGCCTTTGCTCTGTACGGGTGTTTGTGTTGTGGTTGTGTGCGGTTGTGGGTGTTTGGTGTTCTTTATTTCCTAGCTTTGCCGGCGCCCCGTGTGTTGGGGTGGCGTGAGTATTGGTGTGGGGTGGTGCAGTTGTGTATGTTGCTGTCACGTGGGTTATGTGTGTGTGTGATTATATCTGTCCTTCTAATTGCTTTATTCTTTGTATATATTTTATGTTATTATGTTCTTATGTGTTTTTCTGGATTACTGTTTATTTGTTGTTGGTGTCCTCATTTATGTCCGGTTCTGTTCCTCTGTGTGCGGGGTCGAACTGCCCGTGCTTGTGTTTTAATTTACTCCCCTTTTCTGTTCTAGGGGTGATTGGCTTTCTGTACATTTGTTGTAATTTTTGTGCATTTTTTCTTGTACATTTTTGTTATTGTACTTATGTCCTTTATTCGTTGTGTATTGTATGCATTCTTTGTCCCATGCTGTTTGTGGGTTTCCTTGCTTGTGTCCTGTGTGCTTTCCTGTGACCTCTTGTATGTATTTGATGTCTGTTTCATGGTGTTTGCTTTGTTTCATGTATAAGCACGATTGTTTGTATTTGTATGTTGTTTTGCATTTATTCCCTGTTTTTGTACTTTGGTTTTTTATATATCAATTAAAAAACTAGCCTCAAGCCAGTTGAAAAGTTAGTATAATTGGAGTTGGATGGAGAAGTCACTGAGATACCTACACAACCCTCAACTATAATAAGGGACATCTATCCTGTATGTAATGCTACACAGAAGTGCAAATTAAAATTACAATAAAATTTTAATAATTCTGATGAGGCGTAATAAAGTGCTCAGCCAGTCATAATTAGTGGACTCCTACCTGTATTTCAACCCACCCCCCCACCTCCCCTCCCTCCCAGAATTATGTGGGAATTTCCCCACTAACTTTATATAAATTTATTTAATTATTATTTAATTACAGATAATCCAGGAAAATATATATTCTGTTGAATAAAATTAGTGAAATAAATATGAAGTTAAATATCTCCTAAATAGGAGGATGTAATTTATTGTTATATTCATTATAAAAGAAAATGAGCTGTGACATCACCAAAATGATATGTAGCAGTCCTAATATGGGTCTATTTACAAATTTTATGCATACAGTCTGAGGACTGCTTTATGCTTGTATCCATTATATCAATTTAATTAAATTATAAAGCAAAATATATAAAATCAATATCTACTCCTTCCATAAAAGTATAACTTATCTCGCAACAAAACGAGAGAGAGAGGATTGAGAGAGCAGCCATATTACTTGCCAAGAGGAGTCACATGCTGTGTTTGTTCCCTGAGTTCTCGTAAAATCACGGAATATTATCAAGTTAGACTTTACAGCGTCATCGTTAATTATCGGGAAGTATCTCGTTTCTGGTTCTATCACTCTAGAATAAAGTGGCAATTCATTTTCTTGCAAGTGTAGTTCATGGTTAGAGGTATGACTGGCAGCCGACCACAATGGGTAAGCTTTTTCCACAAATAAATTGTGGAAATTAATTGAACTTATATGTCTGTAAATGTTGCATGTATTTGTTACAATATAACATTCTGGCAAAGTGAGGTTGGGACTGTGCTAAACAGTCAGTTATGGTGTTCTAAACTTAAGACATATTGCGCCACGGAAGTGATGCCATAAGCCACATTGTCTATGAGGACGGAACCGGGCCATGGGACTAACATGTGTTCAGACTGGAGCATCAGCTTCTGACCCAGTTAAGCTGTTGCTCCATATAATTACTAAATCAATCCACTTATTCAATTTAAATAACCACAATTATTTACTTAGTTTAACTAACTGATTTAATTTAATTTAGTTTAATTTACAGATAAAACACCTAAAGTCTGTGTAGATCTACTTGTGCGAATTTTTTAAAATACAGTCCACTAAGATTTCACTAAGCTTTTATGAAATAAATATTTAAATAATTTAATTTTACAACTAACCAGTATTATTAATTATTTAAATAAATAAAATTAATAAATCTTTCCCACAAGAGTGTAATGTGGTGCTAGTTGGCTATTGATATGTGGCTTGCTTTGCTTTTTGTATAATGCCTCGCCGATGTCCAGTCTTCTGTTGTCGCTGACGATTATTTTGGTGTTGTTTATGAGTGATGAGTTGTTTATCTGGTGATGGTCTAGTTACGTTTAGTGACTATATGTTCTTTAATAGCTCCTTGCTGCTTGTGCATTGTTAGGCGTATTGGAAGGGATGTGTTTGCCTCCCCTATATATTGAATTCGTGGGAGCTGACATTACTCAAGTGGTCATGTGAAGGCAAAGACAATTTTGTTATCATTCAAGGAGTTTTGTTTGGTTTCAGGAGAGCTCTTCATGAGCAAGTTGCCAGTCTCCTTGCTCTTATAGTATATTTATTTTATTTGTTCAATCTTCTATATGCCATAATATTGAGCACGTTAGAGCTAATAGTCCCAAATACGGTTAGTAAAGAAATAGACGACATTTCTCTGTTTCAAGTCGTTCCATTTGAGATAGGATTTTTTTTCATTGGAATAAATCATTTCTTTCCGTTTTGTATTGTATTTATTTTTCCTCGAGCACTCACAAATATTTCAATTCCCCAATACCGTAATAAGTATCGTTACTTAGGTTATAATTACTTCATTAATTGCTATATCAATCATAGCACGTTAAGAAAGACTGGTGAATAGCCTCAGAGAAATAAAAAATTTGTGCCCACTAACAGTTACTTGCATGCTATTGTTTCTCTCCCGGCAGGAAATACAGTTCTTCACTGGGCAGTGAAAGCTGGCAACGTAGAGGCTGTGTACAGCCTGCTGAAGTTCTGCCCGGATCTCTCCATCCGTAACTCCCAAAGTTTGTGCCTAACTCTTTTTGTACAGTATCTATGAATGCACAGTTTTTCTATTGTATGTTTCTTATCAAGTTTTTGATTTTATGCATCCGAAGAGATCCAACGATTTTTGTCACCTTGTTGTGTCTGAACATCCAGAAGTTTTTCTTAAGTTACATGAGTGTTATACATGAGTGTGATAGATCGAGTTTTATTTATTAAGAAGAATGTTATTGAAAATTTATTTCTTGATTGCAACAACTGCAGCTCATTATTTTTTAGCAGCATCACTTCCTCACTACAGCTGAATTTTTTATATAAGATTTTTTATTGAAAGGGTTTTGGTATGAGGAGTCTGGGGGTGTGTTAAGGTTAATGTTTTCCAAGCCACTGCTATTGACATACACATACAACCATACCTGATGGCATCAGCAGTGGCGAGAGACGTGTTGGTCAACATGACACTGAAGCACAACAAAAATTGTATGTTATGGGTGCCGCTAACTTTCACCAGTTGAAGCATGTTACAGTATATATGTTAAGGCATATCACTGAACATGAATTTTTTTAAGTTTGTCACTAATGTTGGATATGGTGAAGTGAACCACTAACAATGTTGAGGTGCCACTAACGTGGAGCATAATGTCACACTCTACTACAGGTGCACATGTTGAGGTGCCACTAACTGGAGCATAATGTCACACTCTACTACAGGTGCACATGTTGAGGTGCCACTAACTGGAGCATAATGTCACACTCTACTACAGGTGCACATGTTGAGGGGCCACTAACTGGAGCGGAATGTCACACTCTACTACAGGTGCACATGTTGAGGGGCCACTAACTGGAGCATAATGTCACACTCTACTACAGGTGTACATGTTGAGGTGCCACTAACTGGAGCATAATGTCACACTCTACTACAGGTGCACATGTTGAGGTGCCACTAACTGGAGCATAATGTCACACTCTACTACAGGTGCACATGTTGAGGTGCCACTAACTGGAGCATAATGTCACACTCTACTACAGGTGCACATGTTGAGGTGCCACTAACTGGAGCATAATGTCACACTCTACTACAGGTGCACATGTTGAGGTGCCACTAACTGGAGCATAATGTCACATGCCACATGGTAATTCACTAACTAACAGCTCTAGGTCACTCTCAGAACACAAGCGACACAGAAGACCGTTGGGGTAGCTGGACAAGCGAGCCCTAAATGATCTAAGACGATATCAGTTGTCCATAAGTCACTGAAAGATTATATGGTGCCCATAGCAGTCTACAGCTTGTTCTACCAAATAAATAACAAAGGGTACGTAACAAGATCTAAAGTCCACTGGTGTTGCAATCCATTCAACGAGGAAGGGATGATCAGGTCGTCACAGGTCTGGCGTCGTACTGCGGCGTCGTCGGAGTCGGGACGCAGCAGGAGACGTCAGGCCCTGCGTCGGGTGGCGTCAGGCCGGGCGAGAGGCGATGAGGCATGGCGAGTTATGGTGAGTCACGGTCGGGGGGAGTGGGGCGTGAGGCCGGGCGCTAGGCGTGAAGCTGGGTGCGAGGCATGAGGATAGGTACAAGACGTGAGGCTGGGCGTGAGAGGTGAAGGTGGACACGAGGCTTGTGGCTCGGCGCACTAGTACATGTGGTTCAAGAAACATACACACTGTATCGTCCTTCTCCAGCAGGCGGCTGTGCTGTAGCTGCTGTTTCGTAGATGCTGGCTGCTGTGAAGCAGTTGTACCAGATAGCTGGGCCGGGAGTTGGAGTACGTCGACTGAATCCCACTGAGCTGCCAACAATATTTATGGTTGTTTGATATGGTTGTAGCTTTCTTGATAGCGCGAAGGGAAGCCGTACAAACACCTGTAGCGTTTTTCTTCTTTATTAACAAAACATAATAATATCTATTGGGCCACGAACTAGCTATGGTGAGTGTGTGTCCTGGGCAACGGCTGATGCTGATTTTCCCACGGAGTGTGGTACTTAGCTGCACCTCGGACGAGCATACAATGATCGCCTTGTTCTGAGATGTGTCGAGTAGGCATAGCAAGAGCATAGCAAGATGAAACCTTTGGCAATCTTGAAAAGTATAGTGATGTCTCAGTTGAAGATATTAACATGTGCAAGGGTATGATCTTTGATGTTTCACTTAACAATTCTTTTCATAATTGTCCAAGTCGATATAATCATGCATTTAAAATCTAAAAAATATAACTCATTACATATTTCAAAGACTGATAAGTTAAATGCAGTAGTCATTATGAATAAGGATGACTTTATCCCGAAAATGGAGTTACTTGTGGAAGATAGAGACACTTAACTACTGGTTAACAGAGATCTTACTGAAAAAGTGATTGCACATTTCAATAAATCTCTCAAAACTGTGTGCAAAGGTTATAAAGGGCTCTCTAGGCTTTGTAGTCGATTTCCCTCCCTTACCTTACATGTATTGTTTTATAAAAAGACATAAACCTTATTCTCCGGCAAGACGGATTTTTAGTTCAGTTGGTTCGGCGGCTTATAAACTCTCTAAGTGGCTTGTCAAAGTTTTGTCCCAGATAGTTGGTACTATTTCCAACTCACACTTAACAAACAATGTAGACTTAGTTATTAAGCTATCCACACTAAATTAAAATTTTGATATTAAACTTGTAAGTTTTGACGTAACTGCCGTATTGGCATCCTTGGTGATATTTAGCGCCCTCTGATTATTTTGCGTATTTGATGGTGCTACATAGCCTTCCCGGTTTGGTGCCTTCTTTTGATAATTACTTACTTACTTACTTGACGTAACTGCTTTATTCACTAAAGTACCTGGTTATAATTTGTTGAAATTCCTACGTGAGGAACTGCTCAAATACAATTTTAGCTTGCTGACCAGAAATGTGTTGGAACTTATAAAATTGTGTATGAAAGAAAATTATTTTAGTTTCAATGGAAAGATTTTCAAACAAACATTTGGAATGGCAATGGGCAATTTCCTTTGCCCAGTTTTGATCAATTTGTATATGGAGGTTTTTGAAACAAAAATCTTGTCTAGGATTATCCCTGCTAATGTAGTTTGGTTTAGATATGTCAATGATATTTCGTGCTTATGGTAGTTACCCGGCTTATGGCCGGATGACTACGACCAAACAGTTTTTCTTACGGGGCACTAGTTAGTTTTTTAAACTTTGTTAAATGTCAACAATTCTTTTTTGACTAGTTCTGTATGAAAAGGGTTGCAATTGTTCCAAACTTCAGTAAAGCACCCTAAATAGAAAGGGAGATTTTTTTTAACGACTTTTACACGTTTTCAATAAGACTCTACAACGACAAGTTTCAAATGAAATCCTTTCTATGACACTCTTCTATCACATTAGCATATAATAAAGGATAACATTTCAGCAGATTTTCCAAAATATGTTTAGTTTTACTAGTACAAATAGTCAAAGTTCCCCCTCATAAATTATGCAAATATATAATGTTTACTACTATTATAAAATCATTACATAAACTTAGGAAACAAATCCCGAGATCAGATTGTAGAAACCTAAACTCTACATATAAGGTGTAAGTTTCATGTTAATTGAATAAAAAACGAAAGAGTTATGTGAGCGTTTATGTTTCTTGAAAATAAATAAGTAAAAAATAAAGTCTAAGGTGCTGCCATCTGTGGCTGAGGTTGACATCAACCAATTTCCTCCAAAATAGGCAGCCTTACAGATAGGCTTACGTGCAGTCAGGTGTATAGGTTTCATGCAAATCGTCCGATAAACAAATAAGGAAAAAAATGAAAAAAAAAAAAAAATTTTGGGGGGATAAAAATAATTATTAAATATTTTATTATATGCTATTGTGATAGCTGAGAGTCATAGACATGATTTCCGTTTACACATGTGTTTAATGTGAATTTTTGACCATTTTGGGAAATTTTTGACACATAATTAAATATTTTTCCTCCCTTCTTATTTATGCTACAATGCTGAGACTTGAAGCAGATTAAACCTTTTTCATATACAACTCGTCAAAAAAGTGTGATTGAAATCGAACTATTTTCATTTATTGAATATTTTTTGCATATTTGGAACTGATGCCCCCTTAATTAAACATGCCATATTTTCCGGAATATTCCTTCGAGCTTTGAGGGTATGCAACCCCGAAATTTTTTCATTAAGATATTGCTAAAATATATGCAATTGGGAATAATTTATGCCTTATGATGCTTTTGGATTGCTCGTTCGGGCAAATTAAACGTACGTATTATAATCATGTCCCCAAAGCGAAATCAGAAATTTGAAACTCATTGATGATTCCTTATGTGGTTGGAATTAAAAAAACTTTTCCCGGTTTTTAAGAACCTTAATATCAATTTGGTGTTCATTAATAATAAGATCAAGTTCAATTTAATACAATTTCCCTGGAACAGCAGGTTGTGTGTATTTGATTCCCTGCAATGATTTTGAGTCTGTGTACCTTGAACAAACTTGAAAATCATTACAATTGCGTTTGTCCCAACATGCTTATAGCATTTTAACTGCCCAAACGTGTAGTACATTGCGTGTACACACAAGTATCTGTGAGCACACTATTAATTGGGAAGGAGCGAAAAGCATTACAAATTGCAGAGGTTTCGAGGAATTGAATTTGATTGAATCTGCCCTAATCTGTCAGTGCCCAAATCTTCTCAATGTTAGTACTGGTATGCACAAACTTGACCATTTTTTAATTAAGTTACAATATTGTGCAACAGTTTAAGAAGAAACTTTGATAGGGTGCTTATAATGTATCATTATATTATAATAATCACATAATATGTGTTTGTTCAATGGCCGTTTTGTTCAGTCTCTCATACCTATTCTCTTACCGCCTGTTCCTTCTGACTGTTCTAAGCTAATCTATACCCATTTCTGGTAAATCCTTTCCCTGGAATGGGTGGTTAGCTGGCAGTTGTTGGCCTCCACCCTAGCTCTGTTTTTCTCAATCTGGTGTTGAAAATTGCTTTGATCAGCCGAAACGTACATCTCCCTTTCCCATTTCTCTGTGGATTTTTCGCATACCAATGATCAGTGTTTCTTGATCCCCAATTGCATATATAAAAGTAAACAAATAAATAAATAAATAAATAAAATATATATGTATATATGTCGTACATAGTAGCCAGAAAGCACTTCTCGGCCTACTATGCAAGGCCCGATTTGCCTAATAAGCCAAGTTTTCCTGAGTTAATATATTTTCTTTATTTTTTTTCTTATGAAATGATAAAGCTACCAATTTCATTATGTATGAGGCCAAATTTTTTTTATTGGAGTTAAAATTAACGTAGATATATGACCGAACCTAACCAACTCTACCTAAACTATCTTTATAGGTTAGGTTAGGTAGCCGAAAAAGTTTGGTTAGGTAGGTTAGGTAGTCGAAAAACAATTAATTCATGAAAACTTGGCTTATTCTTGGCGTTCTGGCTACTAGGTACGACATTATATATATATATATATATATATATATATATATATATATATATATATATATATATATATATATATATGTCGTACCTAGTAGCCAGAACTCACTTCTCAGCCTACTATTCAAGGCCCGATTTGCCTAATAAGCCAAGTTTTCCTGAATTAATATATTTGCTATAATTTTTTTCTTATGAAATCATAAAGCAACCCTTTTCTCTATGTATGAGGTCAATTTTGTTTTATTGTAGTTAAAATTAACGTAGATATATGACCGAACCTAACGAACCCTACCTAACCTAACCTAACCTATATTTATAGGTAAGGTTAGGTTAGGTAGCCAAAAAAAGCTAGGTTAGGTTAGGTTAGGTAGGTTAGGTAGACGAAAAAACATTAATTCATGAAAACTTGGCTTATTAGGCAAATCGGGCCTTGAATAGTAGGCTGAGAAGTGCGTTCTGGCTATTAGGTACGACATATATATATATATATATATATATATATATATATAATGTCGTACCTAGTAGCCAGAACGCACTTCTCAGCCTACTATGCAAGGCCCGATTTGCCTAATAAGCCAAGTTTTCATGAATTAATTGTTTTTCGACTACCTAACCAAACTTTTTCGGCTACTTAACCTAACCTATAAAGATAGTTTAGGTAGGGTTGGTTAGGTTCGGTCATATATCTACGTTAATTTTAACTCAAATAAAAAAAAATTGACCTCATACATAATGAAATGGGTAGCTTTATCATTTCATAAGAAAAAAATTAGAGAAAATATATTAATTCAGGAAAACTTGGCTTATTAGACAAATCAGGCCTTGCATAGTAGGCTGAGAAGTGCGTTCTGGCTACTAGATACGACATATATATTATATATATATATATTATATATTGTGACGAGAAATGTAGGTGTTAAGGCAGTCTTCTCTATGGCTGGTGGAAATGGCAATCACATTAGAAAAAAAAAGAGAAAACAAAAATGTAGACTGCTTGGTGGTTGTCTCCTGTGGTACAGTGAGAGGGAAAAAACACGCAAAACAAATCTTATAAATAATGAACTTTAATTTACTTCAAACAAATAACAACAAAATAAAGATAATCCCTTGGCTATGTACAGTGCGGTTCAAAAATATACAAAGACAAAACACAATATAAAATAATGATTACGTTACTCCACAATAAGCAAGACAAAAATTAGTTAATGGTGCTGAGAATAGTGGGCTGGCTGAAAACTCTACTAATATACAGGAAGTATGCTAGATAGAAACGTCAGATCTAGAGCATGAGAATATTCTGAGGCCAACTGCTCGTGCGAGACTATATATAGGTGATGCAGATGGCGCTGGAGACGCGTGAAGTCGCTGATTCACCAATAGAGAGAGTGTTGGTTTGAAGTGGTCGTTTGGTGATCAACTAGGTGGTGCGCTGACAGTGAGGGAGGCGGGTGAGGAGTGAGAGTTGGGTAGTGTACTCCGTGAGAGACGTCTGTTATTCCACTTATATACTCTTGAATGTGGTATCTTGATGTTGCAGACGTGTAGAAGTAACGCGATGTAGGAAGGAGCAGGCTAAATCTCTTTTGAAAAAGATTATTGTCACAGCTCTCCCCCGAAGCCTGCTCTTATGGGTTAAGTTACTTCATTAGACGGTAGAGTGGTAGGAGTAGCTGCGTCTACCTCGTAGACTCTGGAGAGGGCGTCTGCTATGATGTTATCAGAGCCCTAATGAAGAATATCTCCAGGTTAAAGTTCTGCAGGTACAGAGCCCAGCGTAGAAGACGTTGATTGCTGAATTGGGCTTGTGGCAGAAATCGTAGGGGATTGTGGTCCAAATAGATGGTAATGGACCTATTACCTTGTAGGTAAGGCTCAAAATGTTGAAGGTTCAGGACGATGGAGAGGAGTTCCTTCTCTATGGTGCTGTAGTTTTTCTGATGATGCTTCAATTTGTAGCTGTATTAGCTGACAGGAAGAGCCTCTTCACCACGCTGTTGCATTAGAACACCCCCGATGCCGGTGCCACTTGCGTCGACATTGATGATGAAGGGCTTCGTAATATTTGGAGAGGCGAGAATGGGATCAGAACATAGCAGAGACTTTAGCTGTTCAAAGGCAACGGTCTGTTGAATAGTCCAATGATACCGTTGCTTGGGGCTGGTCAGATTAATCAGTGGTGTCGCTACCATACTGAAATTTTTTACAACCCTACGATAGTAAGATGCAAGGCCAAGGAAGCACAGGAGCTGCTTCCTGGTTGGTGGTTGTGGGTAATGCTGAATGGCTTGAGTATGAATGGTTAAAGGAGCTAGGCTGCCATTTCCTATCACATGACCAAGATAACGCACTTTACCTTTAGCAAAGGTAGACTTGCCCAAGTTGATGGTAAGGCCAGCTGTTAGGAGCTTGAAGAACAATCGTTACAGCTGGAGCAGATGTTCCTTCTAGGTGTCAGTTGCCACAACGATGTCATCTAAGTAGGCGTAGGTGTGATCTAGGCCATGGATGATGCGGTTGACAGCTCGCTGGAAGGTGGCCGGGGCTTTACACAATCCAAAAGGAAGGCATTCATATCTGTACAGGCCAAAAGGAGTGGTGAAGGCTGATATTTCCTTAGCTCGCTCTGTCAGACTAATCTGATAGTAGCCCTTTAATTAACAAGTCAATCTGAGAAAGATAAGTAGCATTACCTACGGCGTCAAGGATATCATCTATACGAGGTAAAGGGTAAGCATCCTTGAGGGTCATGAGGTTCAGTTTTCTATAGTCTGTACATCATCGTACTTTACCGTGCGGTTTCGGCACCAAGATGCAGGGTGAGGCCCAAGGGGACTCACAAGGGGTGGCCAGCCCATGATCCAGAAGGTACTGTACCTCAGCACGCGTAACTTCCTTTTTGTAGGGGCTGATGCGGTAGAAGGGTTGACGAATCGGCCGGGTATCAGGAAGTAGCTGGATGTCGTGTTGAACCACATTACATTCCGGGGGATCATCGCTGAAAACTTCTGATGTTCTTGGAAGAATGATGAGAAGAGCACTGTTATAGTCCTGCAAATATTTAGAAAGATCTGTAAGAATTTCCGAGTTGGAAGGCACTGACTCAGAGTTAGTGCTTTCGGGAGGAGAAGCAGGGAAGGTCTTACTGTGGAGGTATGGATCTCTGAAGGTGGAGAGAGATACTAACACAGTGGGGGAGTACCTTTATATTCCTTCGAAAGATTGACGTGGCACAACTGGGTCCTCCGCCGCCTATTTGGAGTCTCAAGAACGTAGTTGTTTTTGCACTCCTTGATGCGGTAAGGTCCTGAAAACTTATTTTGCAAGGGAGAACCTGGGATTGGAAAATATGCTAAAACGAAGTCTCCTGTTTTAAATTTCCTGCTTTTACTGCGTTTGTCAAAATGAGTCTTCATTCAATCTTGAGCTTTTATTAAATTATCGTTGGCAAATTTATGCACTCACTCTAGAATGTGCTTTAAGTTTTGAAGAAACTGGGGCATATACAGAGGATCACTGAAGGTGGCATTACATAGAGAGTCTTTGAAAGCTTTTAGAGGAGTACGGCACTTACGTCCATAGAGCATCTCATAAGGAGATACTCCTAGAGACTCATTTGGGAGACTTCTGAAAATGCACATGATGATGTTAAGTTGTTTATCCCAGTCTTTCATAGTTTCATGGCAAAATTTCTTAAGTAGTTATTTTATAGTTTGGTGACTACGTCCAAGAGAACCCTGTGAAGCAGGATGATAGGGGCTGGACAATACCTGAGTAATGTTGAATTCTTCCAGTGTCTTCTTAAAGAGATCACTGGTGAAGTTGGCGCCACATTCACTTTGAATCTCCCAAGGAAATCCATATTGTGTAAAGATCTTCAACAGTTGTTTCACCACAGTAGCAGCCGTAATGTTCTTTCCAGGAACTGCTATTGGGAATCTGGTGGTTGGACACAGGATGGTTAGTATATAAGCGTTGCCAGAACTGGTCCAGGGTTAAGGACCAACACAGTCTATGATGAGTCTGTGAAAGGGTTCCGAAGGCACCGGGATAGGAATCAAAGGAGCCTTGAGAATAGAGATGTTAGCTTTTTCTGTCATCTGACATGTATGACACTGTTGTATATAAGTTTTTACATCTTTAATCATACCTGGCCAGTAATAGTCTTGTCTGGTGGCGTGATTGGTTTTATTAAAATCGTAGTGTGAAAGCGCTCCATGGGCCAAGTGTAGAATATCGGGCCGTAGGCTGGTGGGAACTACAAGTTGGTCGACACTAGCCCAATCGTCATCCTCCGTTAATTTACTGGGTCGGTACCTACGGTAGACCAAATGATTCTCTATAAAGAACCCAGGAATACTATCAGATTGAGTCTCGGCCTGGAAGATTAATGGTGCTAATGAGGGATCCTCCCTCTGCAACTTACGGAACTCCAGCATAGTGAGATTCGGTGGCAGATTCTGATAGTCTTGAGGGACAGCTGTTAAAGTAGAGTCAGCTGGTTGCGGGCGTGCAGCTTGCACACGGGTTGTCACCAAAACCGGAGAAGAGACTTCATCACTTTCTTGGACCTCTGCTGGAATATACTTCAGGATGGGGTTTTCCACGACAGAGTCACATACCTGGGGTTTGTCCATGATGATCAAGCTGGAAAGTTGTAGATCTTCGGCCAAGTCGTTGCCCAGGAGAAGTTGTACCCCTGACATGGGAAAAGGCTTTTCTCGGATGGCGACTTGGACTTCACCTTGTACGAAAGGACAATCCAGGTGGACTCTGGCGAGTGGATACTGAGTGGTGGCAGTGAGGTCAGTGATAAGGACCGTCTCCCCGGTGTAGGTGATGTTAGGCACAGCCGATTTCAAAATTATAGACTGAAGAGCAGCTGTGTCCCTCAAGATCTTCACTTTGAAACGTCCCTCCGAATCTGTACTGTTGGCAGAGACAGTTCCAGGTACTCACCTAGTTGTACTCACCTAGTTGTGCTTGCGGGAGTTGAGCTCTGGCTCTTTGGTCCCGCCTCTCAACAGGTGTACAGGTTCCTGAGCCTATTGGGCTCCATCATATCTACACTTGAAACTGTATGGAGTCAGCCTCCACCACATTGCTTCCTAATGCATTCCATTTGTCAACCACTCTGACACTAAAAAAGTTCTTTCTAATATCTCTGTGGCTCATTTGGGCACTCGGTTACCACCTGTGTCCCCTAGTGCGTGTGCCCCTTGTGTTAAATAGCCTGTCTTTATCAACCCTGTCGATTCCCTTGAGAATCTTGAATGTGGTGATCATGTCCCCCCTAACTCTTGTCTTCCAACGAAGTGAGGTTCAATTTCCGTAGTCTCTCCTCGTAGGTCATACCTCTCAGCTCGGGTACTAGTCTGGTGGCAAACCTTTGAACCTTTTCCAGTTTAGTCTTATGCTTGACTAGATATGGACTCCATGCAGGAGCCGCATACTCCAGGATTGGTCTGACATATGTGGTATATAATGATCTGAAAGATTCCTTACACAAGTTTCTAAAGGCCGTTCTTATGTTAGCAAACCTGGCATATGCTGCTGATGTTATCCTCTTGATATTAGCTTCAGGGGACAGGTCTGGCGTGATATCAACCCCCAGGTCTTTCTCTCTCTCTGACTCTTGAAGTATTTCATCTCCCAAGTGATACCTTGTATCTGGTCTCCTGCTTCCTACCCCTATCTTCATTACATTATATTTGCTTGGGTTAAACTCTAACATCCATTTGTGTTTGCTGAAGAGAGAAAGATCATTAACAGGAACACCAACATTCATCACAGGCTTACCGGACTTAGGAGGAGTCGGTTTGGGTTTAGGAGTTTCACTATAGCCTTTGTATTCGGCTTTTCCACATTTATCTATTGTATGTCCATAGAGCTTGCAATACTTACAATATAATTGAGAGCTCGCTCGATCGGTACTCACTTTGTCATAATTAGACCAAGACTTCTTACTTGAAGATGTGTCAGCTATTATCCTGTGTATAAGACTGTAGGTGTTAGCCGACTTCGCATATCTGATGAGGTCGGTTTCATCTTTCTCTGCTAAGTGAAGACGGATGGGAGCAGGAACACGTCGAAAGAATTCCTCGACTAGAATGAGGTTGACGAGTTCTGAAAATGTAGAAACATGGGATGCTTCCAGCCATTTCATGAAATAGCTTTTCTCAGTATTGGCAAATTCTAAATAGGTGGTCACACTTGCCCTTAGATAATCAAGGAATCTTCGTCTGTAGCTTTCGGTGGAGAGAAGGTAGGCGTCTAGAACGGCTTGCTTTAAGGTCTGGTAGTCATTCTTAGACGCTAACGTACTGAGAGTAACCGCAGCACTACCTGTGAGATGCACTCTGAGAAGTATAGACCACTGATCTTCCGGCCAGCTAAGTTTTTTAGCTAGGGCCTCGAAAGTAGTAAAAAACACATCTACCTCTGTCTCAACGAATGGTGGCATTAACTTACATGCCTGGGAGATGGTAAAGCTTACTTGAAGTTTAGCTTCAGCTTGTTGGCGCCGAGTGAGGTGTGTAGTTTCCAAGTCGAGTTCTTTTTTACGGTATTCTAGAGCATTATCGGCTTGCTTCTTACTGTACTCACGTTGTATCTCCAGACCACGTTCTTTTATTTCAAGCTGTTCCCTCTCACGCTCACGTTGGAATTCAACTTGCTCACGTTGTAGGACAGCTTGTTCTTTCTGGAGCTGCAGAGCTTCCTTCTGGCGTTCACGTTCAAGGGCAGCCTCGCATTCCTGTTCTTTCTTTAGGGCAGCCTCGCGTTCCTTGAATTGTAGAGCTTTTTGGTGTTCACGGTCTGCTTTCGCTAGTTCTAACTTTAACTTCATAGCTGCCAGACCTTGCAGGTCTGCAATGGAATAGTTTGTGAGAATCAGAGTCTATAATTCCATTATCAAAGAGGTGGTCAAGGATAAGGTTATGCAATTCACTTTTGTTGGCTCCGTGGGGAACATCTAGTTGGTACTCGTGTGCTAGTTTGTAATGCTGTCCTCTTGGCACGAATTAAGTTCCCTACTTCATTTGCTGGATCACTACGAAATGCTGAGAGACGAAACATTTTGAGATATCAAACAGACGTACAGAGAATATACCTGTGGTATTATTAGTGTCAGTAACAGGATGACGTGGCAACTGGTGACTATCCTTTGGGAATTCAATCGTTAATGTGAAAACAATTAACGTTAATATTAGATGTTAAGTGATTAAATAATCAAAATGCAGGGAAATCTTGTACCCGGTACTCTATATACGAGAATAAGGGCAAGAAAATCCTACTAAAATAAATGAAACTTTGATAGTTTCAAAAGTGAGAGGTAGTCCAAAAACGTAGGGATACCTTGCCGGGTCTCTATAGGACAGAAGCAAGGGGCTTCCTACTTAACTAGATGACACTTCCAGAATTAGCATTCTTTGTGCTCTGAAAAAGAATGCCAATTCCCTACCTGTGTAAGTATCATAATCTCTGACCGACGTGTAGGGGTGCGAGTGTCAACTGGTGACGAGAACGGCTTGTTGAGGTCCCAACTCGACAGCGTAGCCCGTGCTAGAGGAACTATGGCCCTCTTTATCCTCCTTCGGAGGGATTGCAGAAGATAGGGTACGTGTCCCGAAGACAAACCAAAGTACCATGGTACCAAAGAGCTGATCTGCCGTAAATGAGAAATATTCTGGGGTCGAGAATTACGTGGAAACACGAGTAATAACACCGAGGGATGAATAACCAATTAAGAGAGTGACTGTGGCCACCAGACACCACGTAATCCACAGTCATCCAACACTCATAAAATGTTATACTCGGAAAGCACAAAATACACAGCACCATAAATTATTGAAAGTTATGAAATTATTGAAAAGGCAATGTGAAACAAAGCCAAGTACACTTATCACAAATTGAAATGATTGGTCTAGTGTCAGTACCTGAGTGAAGCTCCTAGCACAGGCCCCCATTAATGTGACGAGAAATGTAGGTGTTAGGCAGTCTTCTCTATGGCTGGTGGAAATCCCTATCACAATAGAAAAAAAAGAGAAAACAAAAATGTTGACTGCTTGGCGGTTGTCTCCTGTGGTAAAGTGAGAGGGAAAAACACGCAAAACAAATCTTATAAATAATGAACTATAATTTACTTTAAACAAATAGAAACAAAATAAAGATAATCCCTTGGCTATGTACAGTGCAGATCAAAAATATACAAAGACAAACACAATATAAAATAAAGTAATTCTCTACAATAAGCAAGTTACTCTATAATAAGCAAGACAAAAATTAGTTAATGGTGCTGAGAATAGTGGGCTGGCTGAAACCTCTACTAACATACAGGAAGTATGCTAGATAGAAGCGTCAGCTCTAGAGCACGAGAATATTCTGAGGCCAACTGCTCGTGTGAGACTAAATATAGACGATGCAGATGGGGAAGTGGTTCAAATAGCTTCAGCTATCACTTCCTTTTGTCCGGTCGTGATGGTCAAGCGGATTAAGGCGTCCCTGTACATACCAGTTGCGTTGCTCCTGGCAGTATGGGTTCGAGTCACTTCTGGGGTGTGAGTTTTCAGTTGTATATAGTCGTGGGACCATTCAGGCTTGTTTGCATTTGTGTTCCTCACGTGTGCCCCAAAGAATGAGGTGATTTGATAAAATGCTATGCCCAAGATTACCATCCAAGTGCCGGCGGGTAAGTGGTTCAAATAGCTTCGGCTATCACTTCCTTTTGTCTGGTCGTGATGGTCAAGCGGATTAAGGCGTCCCTGTACATACCAGTTGCGTTGCTCCTGGCAGTATGGGTTCGAGTCACTTCTGGGGTGTGAGTTTTCAGTTGTATATTGTCCTGGGGACCATTCAGGCTTGTTTGCATTTGTGTTCCTCATGTGTGCACCAAAGCATGAGGTGATTTGATAAAATGCTATGCCCAAGATTACCATCCGAGTGCCGGCGGGGAAGTAATTCAAATAGCTTCAGCTATCACTTCTTTCTGTCCGGTCGTGATGGTCAAGCGGATTAAGGCGTCCCTGTACATACCAGTTGCGTTGCTCCTGGCAGTATGGGTTCGAGTCACTTCTGGGGTGTGAGTTTTCAGATGTATATAGTCCTGGGGACCATTCAGGCTTGTTTGCATTTGTGTTCCTCATGTGTGCACCAAAGAATGAGGTGATTTGATAAAATGCTATGCCCAAGATTACCATCCGAGTGCCGGCGGGGAAGTAATTCAAATAGCTTCAGCTATCACTTCTTTCTGTCCGGTCGTGATGGTCAAGCGGATTAAGGCGTCCCTGTACATACCAGTTGCGTTGCTCCTGGCAGTATGGGTTCGAGTCACTTCTGGGGTGTGAGTTTTCAGATGTATATAGTCCTGGGGACCATTCAGGCTTGTTTGCATTTGTGTTCCTCACGTGTGCCCCAAAGAATGAGGTGATTTGATAAAATGCTATGCCCAAGATTACCATCCAAGTGCCGGCGGGGAAGTGGTTCAAATAGCTTCGGCTATCACTTCCTTTTGTCCGGTCGTGATGGTCAGGCGGATTAAGGCGTCCCTGTACATACCAGTTGCGTTGCTCCTGGCAGTATGGGTTCGAGTCACTTCTGGGGTGTGAGTTTTCAGTTGTATATAGTCCTGGGGACCATTCAGGCTTGTTTGCATTTGTGTTCCTCACGTGTGCCCCAAAGAATGAGGTGATTTGATAAAATGCTATGCCCAAGATTACCATCCAAGTGCCGGCGGGGAAGTGGTTCAAATTGCTTCGGCTCTCACTTCCTTTTGTCCGGTCGTGACGGTCAAGCGGATTTTGGCGTCCCTGTACATACCAGTTGCGTTGCTCCTGGCAGTATGGGTTCGAGTCACTTCTGGGGTGTGAGTTTTCAGTTGTATATAGTCCTGGGGACCATTCAGGCTTGTTTGCATTTGTGTTCCTCACGTGTGCCCCAAAGAATGAGGTGATTTGATAAAATGCTATGCCCAAGATTACCATCCAAGTGCCGGCGGGGAAGTGGTTCAAATAGCTTCGGCTATCACTTCCTTTTGTCCGGTCGTGATGGTCAAGCGGATTAAGGCGTCCCTGTACATACCAGTTGCGTTGCTCCTGGCAGTATGGGTTCGAGTCACTTCTGGGGTGTGAGTTTTCAGTTGTATATTGTCCTGGGGACCATTCAGGCTTGTTTGCATTTGTGTTCCTCATGTGTGCACCAAAGAATGAGGTGATTTGATAAAATGCTATGCCCAAGATTACCATCCGAGTGCCGGCGGGGAAGTGGTTCAAATAGCTTCAGCTATCACTTCTTTCTGTCCGGTCGTGATTGTCAAGCGGATTAAGGCGTCCCTGTACATACCAGTTGCGTTGCTCCTGGCAGTATGGGTTCGAGTCACTTCTGGGGTGTGAGTTTTCAGATGTATATAGTCCTGGGGACCATTCAGGCTTGTTTGCATTTGTGTTCCTCACGTGTGCCCCAAAGAATGAGGTGATTTGATAAAATGCTATGCCCAAGATTACCATCCAAGTGCCGGCGGGGAAGTGGTTCAAATAGCTTTGGCTATCACATCCTTTTGTCCGGTCGTGATGGTCAAGCGGATTAAGGCGTCCCTGTACATACCAGTTGCGTTGCTCCTGGCAGTATGGGTTCGAGTCACTTCTGGGGTGTGAGTTTTCAGTTGTATATAGTCCTGGGGACCATTCAGGCTTGTTTGCATTTGTGTTCCTCACATGTGCCCCAAAGAATGAGGTGATTTGATAAAATGCTATGCCCAAGATTACCATCCAAGTGCCGGCGGGGAAGTGGTTCAAATAGCTTCGGCTATCACTTCCTTTTGTCCGGTCGTGATGGTCAGGCGGATTAAGGCGTCCCTGTACATACCAGTTGCGTTGCTCCTGGCAGTATGGGTTCGAGTCACTTCTGGGGTGTGAGTTTTCAGTTGTATATAGTCCTGGGGACCATTCAGGCTTGTTTGCATTTGTGTTCCTCACGTGTGCCCCAAAGAATGAGGTGATTTGATAAAATGCTATGCCCAAGATTACCATCCGAGTGCCGGCGTGGAAGTGGTTCAAATAGCTTCGGCTATCACTTCCTTTTGTCCGGTCGTGATGGTCAAGCGGATTAAGGCGTCCCTGTACATACCAGTTGCGTTGCTCCTGGCAGTATGGGTTCGAGTCACTTCTGGGGTGTGAGTTTTCGGTTGTATATAGTCCTGGGGACCATTCAGGCTTGTTTGCATTTGTGTTCCTCACGTGTGCCCCAAAGAATGAGATGATTTGATAAAATGCTATGCCCAAGATTACCATCCGAGTGCCGGAAGGTAAGTGGTTCAAATAGCTTCAGCTATCACTTCCTTTTGTCCGGTCGTGATGGTCAAGCGGATTAAGGCATCCCTGTACATACCAGTTGCGTTGCTCCTGGCAGTATGGGTTCGAGTCACTTCTGGGGTGTGAGTTTTCAGTTGTATATAGTCCTGGGGACCATTCAGGCTTGTTTGCATTTGTGTTCCTCACGTGTACCCCAAAGAATGAGGTGATTTGATAAAATGCTATGCCCAAGATTACCATCCAAGTGCCGGCGGGGAAGTGGTTCAAATAGCTTCGGCTCTCACTTCCTTTTGTCCGGTCGTGATGGTCAAGCGGATTTAGGCGTCCCTGTACATACCAGTTGCGTTGCTCCTGGCAGTATGGGTTCGAGTCACTTCTGGGGTGTGAGTTTTCAGTTGTATATAGTCCTGGGGACCATTCAGGCTTGTTTGCATTTGTGTTCCTCACGTGTGCCTCAAAGAATGAGGTGATTTGTTAAAATGCTATGCCCAAGATTACCATCCGAGTGCTGGCGGGGAAGTGGTTCAAATAGCTTCGGCTATCACTTCCTTTTGTCTGGTCGTGATGGTCAAGCGGATTAAGGCGTACCTGTACATACCAGTTGCGTTGCTTCTGGCAGTATGGGTTTGAGTCACTTCTGGGGTGTGAGTTTTCAGTTGTATATAGTCCTGGGGACCATTCAGGCTTGTTTGCATTTGTGTTCCTCACGTGTGCCCCAAAGAATGAGGTGATTTGATAAAATGCTATGCCCAAGATTACCATCCGAGTGCCGGCGGGGAAGTGGTTCAAATAGCTTCGGCTATCACTTCCTTTTGTCCGGTCGTGATGGTCAAGCGGATTAAGGCGTCCCTGTACATAATAGTTGCGTTGCTCCTGGCAGTATGGGTTCGAGTCACTTCTGGGGTGTGAGTTTTCAGTTGTATATAGTCCTGGGGACCATTCAGGCTTGTTTGCATTTGTGTTCCTCACGTGAGCCCCAAAGAATGAGGTGATTTGATAAAATGCTATGCCCAAGATTACCATCCGAGTGCCGGCAGGAAAGTGGTTCAAATAGCTTCGGCTATCACTTCCTTTTGTCCGGTCGTGATGGTCAAGCGGATTAAGGCGTCCCTGTACATACCAGTTGCGTTGCTCCTGGCAGTATGGGTTCGAGTCACTTCTGGGGTGTGAGTTTTCAGTTATATATATATATATATATATATATATATATATATATATATATATATATATATATATATATATATATATATATATATATATATATATACATATATATATATATATATATATATATATATATATATATATATATATATATATATATATATATATATATATAATATATTTATTTATTTATTTATTTATTAGTATATTTTGATAGCAGTCTTTCTTGTAAACATATGTTGTTAAATATTACCGAAAAAGTAAAACTAATAATTCTAACACGACTTTTCTCAATATTTCTTATGTTTCTTTTTACTGTCGATGGTAATTGAAGAATCATTTCTCCAAAATTCATTTTTATTTCTATCTGACGCGGCACTTGAATGCGTTTCGTAATAACTTATTACATTTTCAAAGACTTTAGTTTACACACACACAACTATAATCTGCAAACACTATACAGAGTTTTACTATGCTATCATTTAAACAGCTTTTGTCTTATATACTCGCATTTGGGTGAGGTGATATGTTACAACAGTTTTGGATGAGGTGAACAAAACTTTCAACACAAGATAGAATACGGTGCAATGGGTATAAATTGGAAAATTAAAGGGAAGAATGGAAATAACTGCAAAGTGCCTATTGGCCCATATTTCTTGACTACCACCACACTACCACACTACCACCACTCACTATCACCACCCCCACCACACACTACCCCCACCACCACACACTACAACCACCACCACACACTACAACCACCACCACACACTACCACCACTATCACACACAACCACCACCACACACTACCACCACACACTACAACTACCACTAAACACTACAACCACCACCAAGCACTACCATCACCACCACACACTACAACCACCACTACCACACATTACAACCACCACCACACAATACAACCACCACCACACACTACCACCACCACACATTACAACCACCACCACACATTACAACCACCACCACCACCACAACCACCACCACACACCACAACCACCACCACTACAAACTACAACCACCACAACTCACTACAGCAACCACCACCATACACTACATCTAGTATAACACACTACCACTACCACCACAACCACCACACACTACCAATACCACCACTACACATTACCACAACCACCACATACAACCACCACCTACACACACCACCACAACCACCACAAACTACCACCACATCCACACACTACCACCTCCTCCACACACTACCACCACACACTACCACCTCCACCTCCACCACACATTACCACCACTTCCACACATTACTACCACTACCACAACCCCACACTACCACCACCACTACACACTACCACCACTCCCCTCCAAACCACACAATACTACTACCACACCACCTCCACTACTACCACACAACCACCACTCACTACCACTTCCACACTACACACCAGCACCACCACTCAGCTCTCATTTGCTGAAATGCTTAAAAATAGCCCTGAAGCTAGGTCTGTAGTTAAGGAAGTTGCCATGGAAGTGGCTTCCTCTCAGGAAGCAGCTAGATGTACTAGCCGGTTGATAGAGAGAAAAAGAGCAGTAGTAGTAGCAGGCATTAAAGAGCAAACAGGGACCAGACCAAAGGAGCGGAGAGACAAGGACAAAAACATAGTTACCAAGATCTTTAAAGAGATAAGGATGGAGGGAACTGAACAAAATGTTGAAAAAGTTTTCAGGCTTGAAAAGTACAACAAGGACAGAGACCGAATGATAAAGGTGGTATTCATGAGCGAAATCACGAAAGAGGAACTGTTAGCAAGGAAGAGCGGTCTAGCAAATGTAGAGAAGTTCAAAAAAGTATTCCTGCAGAGGGATATGACAAGGGAAGAGAGAAAGCAGGCAGCAGACACGAGGAAGGAGCACAGGAAGAGAGAAAGGAATCAGGGAGCCACAACCCCGATCCGTACAATCCCAGAGGGGAGTGGGGAACCCTCCTCAAACAGTGCAATAGCCACAGGGAGTGCAGCATCACCCCCACATTCTACCCAACAGACACCCTACCTGCCCCAACCCCTGTCAGCCCCCAACTAAGTACCCACCTAAGGCACCCTCCCCCACCTACCCCCTTCCTCCCACTCACCCCTCCCCCCAGGACCTCCCTTCTCCCCCATCCCCCAAGCCCTCCCTTCTCCCACATGCCCTCCTGTCTCTCCCACCCACAAGCCCTCTGTTCTCCCCCGCCCCCCTAAGCCCCCCACTCTCCCCCACCCCACTTAAGCCTTCCCCTCTCCCCAACTCACTCCCCAAAGCCCTCCCCTCTCCCCAAAACCCTCCCCTCTTCCTCACCCACCTCAGCCTTCCCTTTCCCCCCCATGCCCTCCCCCCTTTACTGACCACCAGCCCCCCCTCCTTCTCCTCCATCCCCCCAACCCTCCCCCTCTCACCCCCCCAAACCTCCCCCTCTCATCCCCCAACCCTCCCCCTCCCCCCCACCCCCCCTGCCCTTCCCCTCCCCCCACCCCCCAAGCCCTTCCCCCTCCACCAGTCGCCCCGTACTAGATCCTCCCAGCTCCCGCTCACCCCAGACCCCATAGATCCCCCTCAGAGGAGAAGCAGAAGAGAGTCAGTTTCAGGGTAATGTACTCAAACATAGATGGGATCACAAGCAAGACAAGTGAACTAAGGGAAAGAGCACAAGAAGTGAACCCAGATGTAATCGGACTCACTGAAACAAAACTCTCTGGAATCATAACGAATGCCATGTTTCCCCTGGAGTACACAGTAACAAGGAAAGAGAGGGAAGGTAGGGGAGGAGGCAGAGTGGTCCTACTCATGAGACAGGAATGGAGTTTTATGGAGATGGCTATCCCGGGCTGTGAGGGTTTCAGAGACTACATAGCAGGCACCATAACAATGGGAGGACCAAGAATAGTAGTAGCAGTAATATATAACCCATCACCAAATGCCAGGAGACCCAGTCAAGAGTACGAAAATAACAACATGGTAGTTAACACTATAACTGAGAGAGCAGCTTCTGCTGCCTGTAGAAATAGATCTCACCTGCTTATCATGGGGGACTTCAATCATGGAAGGATTGACTGGGAGAACAAGGAACCGCATGGAGGTGAGGATACATGGAGAGCCAAACTACTGGAAGTGGTGACTAGAAACTTTTTAAACCAGCATGTCAGGGAACCCACAAGGATGAGAGGAAATGACGAACCAGCGATACTCGACCTGGTCTTCACCCTGAACGACTCTGACATAAGAGAAATCGGTTTTGAGGCCCCAGTAGGAATGAGCGACCACAGTTTATTGGTGTTTGAGTACCTGATTGAAGAAGGGTTATTGAACTCGAGGAAGGATACCAAAACCAAAAGGTTAGCATACCAAAAGGGAAACTATGAGGAGATAAGAAAATTCCTAACAAATATAGCATAGGAAACAGAGCTCAGGGAAAAGACAGCCCAAGATATGATGGACTACATCACACAAAAGTGCAAGGACGCATCAAACAAGTTGGTCCCAGCCAAAAAGGAAAACAGTGAAATCCCTGTGGCTCGTGTTCCCCGCAGTAAGTCAACAAATTCCTTTGGAGACTTCAGGCTGAAGGCGCAAGGGACATAAGGAGTCAGCAAGCCGTTGAGTCGCTTCGCCAGTCTGTACGTGGGTGTGGGTATCTGGCTGAAGATTGGCCGAAGTGGGTTTCCAGGCTTGTGTGTCTTGACATTTCCATACGCGTATCCAGGTTTGTATTCCCCAATAATCTTTGGCAGGTGGAGTCCGGATTTCTTGGCATTCACAGTTTCAATCAATTTCGAAAGATATTGTTAATCACCACTTCCAGCTTGCTAGCTGGAAGTGGTGGTTTGGTGATCAACGGGGTGAAGTGGCGACTGCGAGGAGGGGGGAGTGTTGTGAGTGATACGTATCTGGTACGTATTCTCACTGTAGAAACATATTCTACTAAAGATGTACTACTCTTGATGGTAATAATTAGATGTTGTAGATGTACTGAAGTAACATGATGATAGGAAAGAGCAGGCCAAATCTCTCTTGAAGGAGCTTATCGTAACAGCTCTCCCCCAAAGCCTGCTCTAACAGGTTAAGTTACTTCAGTAGATGGTAGAGATGTAGGAGTAGCTGTCTCTACCTCATAGACTCTAGAGAGGGCGTCGGCTATGATGTTGTCTGAGCCCTTGATGTAGAAGATCTCCAGGTTAAAATTCTGCAAGTACAGAGCCCAGCGTAGAAGACATTGATTGCTGAATTGGGCCTGTTGCAGGAACCGCAGAGGATTGTGGTTTGAGTAGATGGGTATAGACCGATTACCCTGTAGGTAAGGTTCAAAATGGTGCAAGATCAGGACGATGGAAAGGAGTTCCTTCTCTATGGTGCTGTAGTTTTTCTGATGAGGCTTCAATTTGTAGCTTTATTAGCTGACAGGAAGAACCTCTTCACCATGCTGTTGCATTAGAACGCCCCCGATGCCGGTGACACTTGCGTCGACATTGATGATGAAGGGCTTCGTAATATCTGGAGAGGCGAGAATGGGATCAGAACATAGCAGAGATTTAAGTTGTTCAAAGGCAACGGTCTGTTGAATAGTCCAATGATACTGTTGCTTGGGGCTGGTCAGATTAATCAATGGTTTCACTACCATACTAAAAATTTTCACAAACCTACGATAGTAAGATGCAAGTCCAAGGAAGCGCAGGAGCTGCATCCTGGTTGTAGGTTGGGGGTAATGCTGAATGGCTTCAGTGTGAATTGTTAAAGGAGCTAGGCTGCCATTTCCTATCACATGACCAAGATAACGCATTTAACCTTTGGCAAAGGTGGACTTGCCCAAGTTGATGGTAAGGCCAGTTGTCAGGAGCTTTGAGAACAATCGTTGCAGCTGGAGCAGATGTTCGCTCCAGGTGTTAGTTGCCACAACGATGTCATCCAAGTAGGGGTAGGTGTGATCTAGGCCGTAGATGACGCGGTTGACAGCTCGCTGAAAGGTGGCCGGGGCATTACACAGTCCAAGAGGAAGGCGTTCATATCTGTACAGGCCAAAAGAAGTGGTGAAGGCAGATATTTCTTTAGCTTTACTGTCAGGCTAATTTGGTAATAGCCTTTTAACAAATCAAGTTTAGACAAATAACTAGCATTACCTACTTCGTCAAGGATATCATCTATACAAGGTAAATGGTAAGCATCCTTGACGGTCACAAGGTTCAGTTTCCGATAATCGGTACACAATCGTACTTTACCGTGCAGTTTCGGCACCATGATGCAGGGGTAAGGCCCAAGGGGACTCACAAGGGGTGGCCAGCCCATGATCCAGAAGGTATTGTACTTCAGCACGCATAACTTCCTTTTTGTACGGGCTGATACGGTAGAAGGGTTGACGAATCGGCCGGGTGTCAGGAAGCAGCTGAATGTCGTGCTGAACCACATTACACTCCTGGGGATCATCGCTGAACAACTTCAGATGTTCTTGAAGAACTTTGATGAGAGGAGCACTATTACAGTCCTGTAAATATTTAGGAAGATCAGTAAGGATTTCCGAGTTGGAAGGCACTGACTCAAATTTAGTGCTTTCAGGAGGAGAAGGTACACTGTGGAGGTATGGATCTTTAAAGGTGGAGATAGGTATTAGCACAGTCGGGGGAATACCTTTATACTCCTTCAGAAGATTGACGTTGCACAACTAGGTCTTCCGCCGCTGTTACGGACCCGAGTCCAGCGTCCGAGCCCGGAGCAGTGACGACCACGCCATCTGTGGGTCAGCTCCTGAAACCCCCTCCAAATGGACGGCGCCATCTAAGGAGGACGAGATATACTGGCCACGAGGGCTAGTTTCCCGTCCTGATCAGCTGATAACATAGCCTCTGCTGACCTCTGGTGAGGTGACGCTTAGACAGCAACGCCATCTATGGAGTTGATAGGTGGGCGTTTGTGTCTAAGCCTGTAAGTGACTAGGTGCCCTAGTGTGTAATCGGTACTGATGACGTGTCTGATTACAGAGTCGACCTGGGACTGCTGTAATGGAAGTTGGATCAGTCTACCCAAGGCAGCCGTTGGTTCTCCAAGTATTAGCTGCAGAAGTTGTGAGTCACCCCCCCCCCCCCCCCCGGATGAACACTGTTGTGTTAGCCTGCCTGTGACGTGGCAGTTGAGGAATTGTCGTACCCGGGGCTGACTCGTGGAGAAGAATAGCCACTGGGGTGTTATGGTGAAGAGAGTGATCTGCAGAATCACACGAGGCTCCTGCCTAGGGCTCGCAACCCTAGTATCGGTCGTGGAGTGGCCTACGCAGCGTTGCTGATTGGAACCTGCCAGCTATAGGCTGGATTTGTGGTTGACGGCCTCCACGACGCGGCACCCAGTGGGACTGTGATTTGGCTGGCCTGTGGCCGGGGTAGACTCGTCGAGGGAATCAAAGGATTCATCGTGAGGCCACAAGAGAACCAGGACCACTCGTCTTGAGCACAGTGAACGTCCAGAGTCTTCAGAGGATGACTACGTTGTACATAATAGTGTTTATACCTCCCCCGTGTGATAATCTATATATTATTTATGGTGATGGTGATAATTATATTATTAAGTTTTTGCCTTTGTCTCCCTTCCCCTTTAATTTACTTGCGTTACGGAGCACACCCCTTGAAAGCCACTACTAGCTTGGGGCCGGATACCCAAACTCTACTAACATCAGAGAAAGAACCCAGTTGCGACCCGAGAGGGTCGTAACAGCCGCCTATCTGGAGTCTCAAGAACGTAGTTGTGGTTGTTCCTTTCCTTATTTTGCTGCGTTTGTCAAAATGAGTCTTCATCCTATTTTGAGCTTTCAATAAATTATCATTTGCAAATTTAGGTACTCTGTCTAGAATGTGCTTTAAGTTTTGAAGAAACTGAGGCACATACTGAGGGTCACTGAAGGTGGCATTACATAGAGAGTCTGTAAAAAGCTTTCAGAGGAGTACGGCACTTACGTCCGTAGAGTATTTCATAAGGAGACACTCCTAGAGACTCATTTGGGAGACTTCTGAAAATGCACATGATGATGTTAAGTTGTTTATCCCAGTCTTTCATGGTCTCGATGCAAAATTTCTTAAGGAGTGATTTTATCGTTTGGTGACTACGTTCAAGAGAACCCTGCGAAGCAGGATGATAGGGGCTGGATAATACCTGAGTGATGTTGAATTCTTCCGGTGTCTTCTTGAAGAGATCATTGGTGAAGTTGGTGCCACAGACACTTTGAATCTCCCGAGGAAATCCGTATTGGGTAAAAATCTTCAATAGTTGTTTCACCACCGTAGCAGCCGTAATGTTCTTTACAGGAACTGCTATGGGGAATCTGGTGTTTGGACACAGGATGTTTAGTATATAAGCGTTGCCAGAACTGGTCCGGGGTAAAGGACCACCACAGTCTATGATGAGTCTGTGAAAAGGTTCCGAAGGCACCGGGATTGGAATCAAAGGAGCCTTGGGAATTGGGATGTCAGTTTTTCCTGCCATCTGACATGTCTGACACTGTTGTACATAACGTTTTATATCTTTAATCATACCGGGCCAGTAGTAGTCTTGTCTGATTCCGTGATAGGTTTTATTAAAACCGTAGTGAGAAAGTGCTCCATGGGCCAGGTGTAGAATATCAGGCCGTAGGCTGGTGGGAACTACAAGTTCGTCGACATTAGCCCAATCGTCATCCTCTGTTAGTTTACTGGGTCTGTACCTGCGGTAGAGCAACTGGTTCTCTAGGAAGAACCCAGGAATACTGTCAGATTGAGTCTCGGCCTGGAAGAATAATGGTGTTATTGAAGGATCCTCCCTCTTTAACTTAAGGAACGCCAACATAGTAAGATTCGGTGGTAGAGTCTGCTGGTCTTAAGGGACAGCTGTTGCTGTATTGTCAGCTGGTTGCGGGCGTGCAGCTTGCGCACGGGTTGTCACCAAAACCGAGAGACTTCATCGCTTTCTTGAACCTATGCTGAAACATATTTCAAGATGGGGTTCTCCACTACAGAGTCACATACCTGGGTTTAACCATGATGATCAAGTTGGAAGGTTGCAGATCTTCGGCCAAGTCGTTGCCCAGGAGAAGTTGTACCCCTGACATGGAAAAAGGCTTTTCCCTGATGGCGACTTGGACTTCACCATTCACGAAAGGACAATACAGGTGGACGCTGGCGAGTGAATACGGAGTGGTAGCAGTGAGGTCAGTGATAAGGACCGTCTCCCCGGTGTAGGTGATGTTAGGCACAGTCGATTTCAATATTATTGACTGCAGAGCCGTTGTGTCCCTCAAGATCTTCACTTTAGAACATCCCTCCGAGTCTGTACTGTTGGCAGACACAGTTCCAGGGTACAGGTGTTTGCTGAAGAAAGAAAGATCATTAATAGGAACACCAACATTCACCACAGGCTTACCAGACTTAGGAGGAGTCGGTTTGGGTTTCGGAGTTTCACTATAGGCTTTGTATTTGTTTTTTCCACATTTATCTATGGTATGTCCATAAAGCTTGCAATACTTGCAATATAATTGAGAGCTCGCTTGATCGGTACTCACTTTGTCATAACTAGACCAAGATTTCTTACTGGAAGATGTGTCAGCTGTTAATCGGTGTATAAAGCTGTAGGTGTCAGCCGACTTTGCACATCTGATGTAGTCGGTTTCCTCCTTATCCGCTAAAAAAAAGACGGATAGAAGAGGGAACACGTCTAAAGAATTCCTCAACTAGAAGGAGGTTGACGAGTTCTGAAAATTTAGAGACATGGGATGCTTCCAGCCATTTCATGAAATATCTTTTCTTAGTACTGGCAAATTCTAAATAGGTGGTGGTACTTGCCTTTAGATAATCACGGAATTTTCGTCTGTAGCTTTCGGTGGAGAGAAGGTAGGCGTCCTAAAACTGCTTGCTTCAGGGTCTGGTATTCATTCTCAGACGCTAAGGTGGCTAGAGTAATCGCAGCTCTACCTGTGAGATGCACTCTGAGAAGTGTAGACCACTGATCTTCAGGCCAGCTAAGTCTTTTAGCTAGGGCCTCAAAAATAGTAAAAAAACATCTCTGTCTCAACGAATGGTGGCATTAACTTACTTGCAACAAGTGCTTCGCTCACGTCCTCTATTCGAACAACTATTCTATAAATGCTTCATTCACATACTTCAACTATAAATAATTACCAACATAACCAAAACACCTAACCTAACCTTCGCCAAACTATACATACTATTTTAATGTTAAGAGTATTAATTTATATATGAGAACAAACAAATTTTTATACACAGTATCTTAAATTGATGAATATTCCCAGGGAAGTCGGCCGCTGCTCTAAACAGCCTAGTGTGAGAACGGGTTGGAGAACGGGATGTCCATACACACACATGTGGAGCTACGATATTTTCCACACTGTCCATCCCACCAAAGTTGGAGCAAACATGTCCAGCTTCAGTGATGGGAGTTATTGCTGTTAAATCCTTCTTTAGATGTTATGTCACATCGGAAAACGTTCAATAAACAATCAATAGATTGCTCAGTCAATAAACGGTGAAGTTTATAGTAAATACTGCAATCTATTCTACAGTTTATGAAGAAATTACACAAATTTGCAGCCAGGGCACCCAATACTACTTCTTAGTATAACTTATTATTGAAACACCTTATTTTTAGCAATGAGCAAAATCATATAGAAATCTAAACGTATTGTTCCACGATATATTCAGCAAACTGTTGAATTACAAAGAGATTGGTAATTTTCTTATTATAAGCTGTTAGTCATTGATAACATATATTTTGATCTGCATTTATTTTCATATATAATATTACATATGCTGTTATAAATTTTGAAACATAAAATTTACAATTTTGTTAATATTATTCAGTATGTGTTGTGAGACAGAATTTTCGTTCCAGGTAAAACAGCAATTGAACTCCTCCTTCCTGGCGATGGATCCTCAACAAACATTGAAGAACCAGTAAAGGAACTGATGCTGCAACTGTTTGCCGGTTAGTAGATAGTAAGGAGTAAAATTTACAAGTTGCTATATATATGTAAACAATAACGTTACGGAACTTTGTAAACACACAAAGGATTCCAACCGCCTGCAAGAGACTCGAACCTAGAAGAATTGATCTTATAGATCAATTATAGAACTTATAGATTCGAGTCTCTTGCAGGGGTGGAGTCCTTTGTGTGTTTACCTATGACTTGAGAGATTATGCAAGTATCCGTGTGTACGTGTGGCTCACGTTCTACCCAGTAAATGCAATTGCCTAATGAAAAACGAATTCTGATCTCTTACCATTGCTGGCGTAGAATGGGAGATCGAGATGTTAGGTAAAAACTCCAG
>NW_027189133.1:1291510-1321510 GCF_040958095.1 Procambarus clarkii
ATGCCCAAGATTACCATCCGAGTGCCGGCGGGGAAGTGGTTCATATAGCCTCGGCTATCACTTCCTTATGTCCGGTCGTGATGGTCAAGCGGATTAAGGCGTCCCTGTACATACCAGTTGTGGGAGTATGGGTTCGAGTCACTTCTGGGGTGTGAGTTTTCAGTTATATATATATATATATATATATATATATATATATATATATATATATATATATTATTAAATATGACCGAAAAAGTAAGATTAATAATTCTAACACGAATTTTCTCAATCTTTCGTACATTATGCTTCACTGTTGGAGGTAAATCAAAAATCACTTCTCCAAAATTCATTTTTATTTCTAGTCTGACGCGACACGGGCGCGTTTCGTAAAACTTATTACATTTTCAAAGACTTCACAAATACACAACTGATTAGAACTTGCGTTTCCCTGATTTTATATCTACATTTGAGTGAGGTGGGAAGGGTGATGTGGCATTACATTTGAGTGAGGTGGGAAGGATGATGTGGCATTAACACAAGACAGAACACTAGAGGATATTAATAGGGTATTAAAAGTATCAACACAAGACAGAACAGAAACAATGGGTATTGAATAGAAGTGTTTGTAGAAAGCCTATTGGTCCATATTTCTTGATGCTTCTATATTGGAGCGGAGTCTTGAGGTGGGTAGAATATAGTTGTGCAATAATTGGCTGTTGATTGCTGGTGTTGACTTCTTGATGTGTAGTGCCTCGCAAACGTCAAGCCGCCTGCTATCGCTGTATCTATCGATGATTTCTGTGTTGTTTACTAGGATTTCTCTGGCGATGGTTTGGTTATGGGAAGAGATTATATGTTCCTTAATGGAGCCCTGTTGTTTATGCATCGTTAAACGCCTAGAAAGAGATGTTGTTGTCTTGCCTATATACTGGGTTTTTTGGAGCTTACAGTCCCCAAGTGGGCATTTGAAGGCATAGACGACGTTAGTCTCTTTTAAAGCGTTCTGTTTCGTGTCTGGAGAGTTTCTCATGAGTAGGCTGGCCGTTTTTCTGGTTTTATAGTAAATCGTCAGTTGTATCCTCTGATTTTTGTCTGTAGGGATAACGTTTCTATTAACAATATCTTTCAGGACCCTTTCCTCTGTTTTATGAGCTGTGGAAAAGAAGTTCCTGTAAAATAGTCTAATAGGGGGTATAGGTGTTGTGTTAGTTGTCTCTTCGGAGGTTGCATGGCTTTTCACTTTCCTTCTTATGATGTCTTCGATGAAACCATTGGAGAAGCCGTTATTGACTAGAACCTGCCTTACCCTACAGAGTTCTTCGTCGACTTGCTTCCATTCTGAGCTGTGGCTGAGAGCACGGTCGACGTATGCGTTAACAACACTCCTCTTGTACCTGTCAGGGCAGTCACTGTTGGCATTTAGGCACATTCCTATGTTTGTTTCCTTTGTGTAGACTGCAGTGTGGAAACCTCCGCCCTTTTCCATGACTGTTACATCTAGAAAAGGCAGCCTCCCATCCTTTTCCGTCTCGTAAGTGAAACGCAGCACGGAACTCTGCTCAAATGCCTCCTTCAGCTCCTGCAGATGTCTGACATCAGGTACCTGTGTAAAAATGTCGTCAACATACCTGCAGTATATGGCCGGTTTCAAGTTCATGTCGACTAAGACTTTTTGCTCGATGGTACCCATGTAGAAGTTTGCAAACAGGATACCTAGGGGAGAACCCATGGCGACCCCATCTACTTGCTTATACATGTGCCCATCCGGGCTCAAGAAGGGTGCCTCTTTAGTACAAGCTTGGAGTAGTTTCCTCAGAATACTTTCTGGCATGTCAAGAGGAGTACAGGCTGGATCACGATACACTCTGTCGGCTATCATTCCGATTGTCTCGTCCACAGGTACGTTGGTAAACAGCGATTCTACGTCCAACGAGGCTCTTATCCCTGTGGCCCGTGCGCCCCGCAGTAAGTCCACAAATTCCTTTGGAGACTTCAGGCTGAAGGCGCAAGGAACATAAGGAGTCAGCAGGCCGTTGAGTCGCTTCGCCAATCTGTACGTGGGTGTGGGTATCTGGCTAATGATTGGCCGAAGTGGGTTTCCAGGCTTGTGCGTCTTGACATTTCCATACGCATATCCAGGTTTATATTCCCCAATGATCTTTGGCAGGTGGAGTCCGGATTTCTTGGCGTTCACAGTTTCGATCAGTTTGTTGACCTTTGCTTTTAATTCGGCTGTAGTGTCCTTCGTTACCCTTTGGAACTTAGTTTGGTCAGAGAGTATGATGTTCATTTTCGCCAGATATTCGTCTTTTTTAAGAATGACATATATTGGCGACTTGTCACCTCTCCTGACAACTATCTCCTTGTTCTCACGAAGGCTTTTAGCTGCCGCTCTAAGCTCGGGGGACAGTATGGTGCTTCTGTAGTTGCCTCGATTCTTTCCTCCTTCTGCAATAAGTTCTGCTTGTAAGGTATCTTTGGTAGTGACCTTCTTTTGTGTCTCGAGGTCGAATATGTCGTCCAACAGAATTTCCAACTCCACTGTGAACGCCAAGAAATCCGGACTCCACCTGCCAAAGATCATTGGGGAATATAAACCCGGATATGCGTATGGAAATGTCAAGACGCACAAGCCTGGAAACCCACTTCGGCCAATCATTAGCCAGATACCCACACCCACGTACAGATTGGCGAAGCGACTCAACGGCCTGCTGACTCCTTATGTTCCTTGCGCCTTCAGCCTGAAGTCTCCAAAGGAATTTGTGGACTTACTGCGGGGCGCACGGGCCACAGGGATAAGAGCCTCGTTGGACGTAGAATCGCTGTTTACCAACGTACCTGTGGACGAGACAATCGGAATGATAGCCGACAGAGTGTATCGTGATCCAGCCTGTACTCCTCTTGACATGCCAGAAAGTATTCTGAGGAAACTACTCCAAGCTTGTACTAAAGAGGCACCCTTCTTGAGCCCGGATGGGCACATGTATAAGCAAGTAGATGGGGTCGCCATGGGTTCTCCCCTAGGTATCCTGTTTGCAAACTTCTACATGGGTACCATCGAGCAAAAAGTCTTAGTCGACATGAACTTGAAACCGGCCATATACTGCAGGTATGTTGACGACATTTTTACACAGGTACCTGATGTCAGACATCTGCAGGAGCTGAAGGAGGCATTTGAGCAGAGTTCCGTGCTGCGTTTCACTTACGAGACGGAAAAGGATGGGAGGCTGCCTTTTCTAGATGTAACAGTCATGGAAAAGGGCGGAGGTTTCCACACTGCAGTCTACACAAAGGAAACAAACATAGGAATGTGCCTAAATGCCAACAGTGACTGCCCTGACAGGTACAAGAGGAGTGTTGTTAACGCATACGTCGACCGTGCTCTCAGCCACAGCTCAGAATGGAAGCAAGTCGACGAAGAACTCTGTAGGGTAAGGCAGGTTCTAGTCAATAACGGCTTCTCCAATGGTTTCATCGAAGACATCATAAGAAGGAAAGTGAAAAGCCATGCAACCTCCGAAGAGACAACTAACACAACACCTATACCCCCTATTAGACTATTTTACAGGAACTTCTTTTCCACAGCTCATAAAACAGAGGAAAGGGTCCTGAAAGATATTGTTAATAGAAACGTTATCCCTACAGACAAAAATCAGAGGATACAACTGACGATTTACTATAAAACCAGAAAAACGGCCAGCCTACTCATGAGAAACTCTCCAGACACGAAACAGAACGCTTTAAAAGAGACTAACGTCGTCTATGCCTTCAAATGCCCACTTGGGGACTGTAAGCTCCAAAAAACCCAGTATATAGGCAAGACAACAACATCTCTTTCTAGGCGTTTAACGATGCATAAACAACAGGGCTCCATTAAGGAACATATAATCTCTTCCCATAACCAAACCATCGCCAGAGAAATCCTAGTAAACAACACAGAAATCATCGATAGATACAGCGATAGCAGGCGGCTTGACGTTTGCGAGGCACTACACATCAAGAAGTCAACACCAGCAATCAACAGCCAATTATTGCACAACTATATTCTACCCACCTCAAGACTCCGCTCCAATATAGAAGCATCAAGAAATATGGACCAATAGGCTTTCTACAAACACTTCTATTCAATACCCATTGTTTCTGTTCTGTCTTGTGTTGATACTTTTAATACCCTATTAATATCCTCTAGTGTTCTGTCTTGTGTTAATGCCACATCATCCTTCCCACCTCACTCAAATGTAATGCCACATCACCCTTCCCACCTCACTCAAATGTAGATATAAAATCAGGGAAACGCAAGTTCTAATCAGTTGTGTATTTGTGAAGTCTTTGAAAATGTAATAAGTTTTACGAAACGCGCCCGTGTCGCGTCAGACTAGAAATAAAAATGAATTTTGGAGAAGTGATTTTTGATTTACCTCCAACAGTGAAGCATAATGTACGAAAGATTGAGAAAATTCGTGTTAGAATTATTAATCTTACTTTTTCGGTCATATTTAATAATATATGTCTACAGGAAAGACTGCTACCAAAATATACTAATATATATATATATATTATATATCCTGCCTGCCTGAAATGCTGCGTGTACTAGTGGCTTTACAAGATAGTTCTTATAAAGATAGTATTTTGTGGTTATTCTCTATATCTGGTTCACCTAACAGTAAATAAGTACCTGGGAGTTAGACAGCTGCTATGGGCTGCTTCCTAGGGATGTGTGTGTGTGTTTGTATTCATGTTGAATTTTACAAAGTAGGAAGAGATGTTTGTAAAAAAAAAATCAAATATTTTTGAAAGTATAAGTAGATTTGATATTTTTCTTTAATTGTTTATGTCTGCTGTCTCGCCTCCTTTATAAAATGGCATCATTCTTGCTTTTTTAAGGATATCAGGAAAAGTAAGGCACTCCAGAGATTTGTTGACTCCTTCCTAGTGTTGCCTAGCCCAGTCCAGCCTAGACAAGGCAGGCTGGGCATCCTAGCCTCACGCAGCTTAGCCCCAACCTACATGTAGCATCCCAGTCCATCCTAAGTGATCATTACCTTACTGGCTGTGTTTTCTCTTCAGCCCTGAATGTAATGTGGTGCAACATAAGCAGATACATATCAGGTCTTAGAGAATCTGTACTTCATACATTTCTTAATAATGTCTCACAAATATTTAAATAATTAAAAAAAATTGTATAATAACTTCATATTATTCTTGCAATTTATTTTTGCATTTTTTTTATACAAAATTTACATTTTAAAAGATTACCTCTATTTTTAGATTAATGACTTGAAGACTACAGTGGCATCCACAGCAAATCATGGTCTTAAAATATCTCCTAGCAATGACGAGACCAATTTTCACAGAGATCAAATTTTTGCTAAGCAGTAGTCACAGGAAAATATATATTATATTTATAATATTATATATATAAAATTAACTTCTTCATTGCTCAAAGCACCTTTAGACATTCTGAGAGTTGTGCTATTTTAATAATTAATTAATTAGGCTATATTTTAATGTTTTGTAATGTTTTCATTACTTTTTTTGTTTTGAAATATAAATTGCTGAGTTTTGAAACATTTTGACATTAACTATACCTGAATATTTATAAACAAAAAAATACCAGAACTATGTCCTTGACAATTGCACTAAGAAGTCTTTGCCAAAATCAGGTGCTCAGTGCAGTAGTTAAAAACTTAAAAGTTGTACCACCTCTGGTGCAAGATTAGGGACCCATAGCCTCAGAGAAGAAAATAAAGAGTACTCAGAGAAGGCCTTGAATAATAGACAGGCTGTTTGTGTGTGTTTCGACGGTAAGCTTGCTGACACCATATGTAATTACCTAAGTGTAGTTACAGGATTAGAGCTACGCTCGTGGTGTCCCGTCTACCCAGCACTCTTTGTCACATAATGCTTTGAAACTACTGACGGTCTTGGCCGCCACCACCTTCTCACTTAACTTGTTCCAACCGTGTACCACTCTGCATGCGAAATGAAATTTTTGTATATTTCTTTGGCATCTTTGTTTAGTTAGTTTAAATCTATGACCTTTTGTTCTTGAAGTTCCAGGTCTCGGGAAATCTTCCCTATCGATTTTATCAATTCCTGTTACTATTTTGTACATAGTGATTTTATCACCTCTTTTTGTTGTCTTCTAGTTTTCGCATATATAATGCCTCTGACCTCTCCACATAGCTCTTGCCCTTTAGTTCTGGGAGCCACTTAGTAGCATGTCTTTGCACCTTTTCCAGTTTGTTGATGTGCTTCTTAAGATATGGGCACCACACAACCGCTGCATATTCTAGCCTTGGCCGAACAAAACTCGTGAACAATTTCTTTAGTATTTCGCCATCCATGTATTTAAACGAAATTCTGAAGTTAGAAAGCGTGGCATAGGCTCCTCACACAACGTTCTTTATGTGGGCCTCAAGTGATAGTTTTCTATCTAGAATCAACCCTAGACCTCTTTCTTTTATCAGAATTATATAAAGATTTCTCACATAATTTGTAGGTTGTGTGGGATCTATGTTCTATTCCACATTCCATAACATGGCATTTATTCACATTAAATTTCATTTGCCAAGTGGTGCTCCATATACTTATTTTGTCCAGGTCTTCTTGAAGGGCATGACAATCATCTAAATTTCTTATCCATCCCATTATCTTAGCATCATCAGCAAACATGTTTATATAATTCTGTATTCAAACTGGTAGATCATTTATGTAGACAATGAACATTTCTGGTGCATGTACTGTGGTACTCCACTTGTAACACTTCTCCAGTCCGATTGCCTCTGATTAATGCCCTCTTTTTTCTATCAGTCAGAAAATTTTTCATCCATGTTAGAAGCTTACCTGTCACCCATCCAAAATTTTCTAGTTTCCAGAACAACCTCTTATGTGGAACTCTGTCGAAAGCCTTTTTTATGTCTAGATAGATGCAGTCAACCCAACTACCTTTTTCCTTTAAAATCTCTGTGGCTCAATCATAGAAACTGAGTAAATTCGATACACAGGATCTTCCAGATCAAAAACAATACTGTCTGTGTGATATTATATAATTTCTCTCCAGGTGTTCTACCCATTTAGTTTTTATTATTTTTTTTCAATCTTTTCACTGTTACACTTGTCAATGATTCAGGTCTATAACTGAGAGAGGTGGGGTCTTCCCTGTTGCCACTTTTGTAGATTGGAACTATGTTAGCCTTTTTCCACATGTTTGCTATGGCTCCTGTACACAGGGATGCCTGAAAGATCAGGTGAAGTGGAAGGCTGAGCTCAGATGCACATTCTCTCAGAACCCATGGTGAAACTCCATCTGGACCAACTGCTTTGTTCTTACTTAGCTCCTTTAGCATATTTTCCACTTCATCTCTAGACACTTCTATACGCTCTATGATGTTCTCAGAAATTCTTATTGTGTCTGGTTCTCTTAAGATTTCATTTTGTATAAACACACTTTGGAACTTTTGGTTTAATGTTTCACACATTGCATTATCATTTTCTGGGAATCTGTTTCCTATTTTCAACCTCTGGATATTATCCTTTACCTGCAATTTGTTGTTTATGAATTTGTAGAATAGGCCCAGTTCTGTTTTACATTTATCCATTATCCCTTTTTAAAAATTTCTTTCTGCCTCTTCCCTTACTGCTGTATAGTTGTTTCTCGCATCTTTGTATCGCTGGTATGATTGGGGGTTTGGCTTCTTTGTATATTGATACCTGCTTGATGGGGTTCTGCTCTTCTACTCCCCAAGCCCGGCCCGAGGCCAGGCTCGACTTGTGAGAGTTTGGTCCACCAGGCTGTTGCTTGGAGCGGCCCGCAGGGCCACATACCCACCACATCCCGGCTGATCCGGAACTTCTCTTAGAAAACAGTCAAGTTTTCTCCTGAAGATGTCCTCGGTTGTTCCGGCAATATTTCTTACAGTCGCTGGGAGGACGTTGAACAACCGCGGACCTCTGATGTTTATACAGTGCTCTCTGCTTGTGCCTGTGGCACCTCTGCTCTTCACTGGTTCAATCTTGCATTTTTTTCCATATCGTTCACTCCAGTACGTTGTTATTTACCTGTGTAGATTTGGGACCTGGCCCTCCAGTATCTTCCATGTGTATATTATTTGGTATCTCTCTCTCGTCTCCTTTCTAGAGAGTACATTTGGAGAGCTTTGAGACGATCCCAATAATTTAGGTGTTTTATCTCGTCTGTGCGTGCCGTATATGTTCTCTGTATTCCCTCTATTTCAGCAATCTCTCCTGCTCTGAAGGGGGAAGTGAATACTGAGCAGTACTCGAGACGGGACAACATAAGTGACTTGAAGAGTACAACCATTGTGATGGGATCCCTGGATTTGAAAGTTCTCATAATCCATCCGATCATTTTTCTGGCTGACGCAATATTTGCTTGGTTATGCTCCCTAAACATTAGATCGTCGGACATCATTATTCCCAAATTCTTGACATGCTGTTTTTCTACTATGGGAAGATTCGATTGTGTTTTGTACCCTGTATTGTGTTTCAGATCCTCATTTTTGCCATACCTGAAATTTATCACTGTTAAACATCATGTTATTTTCTGCTGCCCAATCGAAAACTTTGTTGACATCTGCTGGTAGTTTTTCAATGTCTTTCATTCCATTTTTGTGTCTTTTGGTTTGTGGCCCTCTCTCAATTTCTGTTGAACCAATCCTGTTTTCTGGCCCTGCATCTCTGTTTTGGTATGAATGTTTGTGTGCCTTCATTGTATATTTTGCAAAATTTGGCATACATTTAATATACTTCCCTGTCTAGCAACAAGTCTGCCTAATTACTTATTAAAATATTTTTAAAGTTCCCCATAGTGACCTCTCTCTCTTGAAATCAAGTTTATCAACTGTTTCAATGTCCCATTTTCTGTGTGTGTGTGTGTTTGTAGGCTAAGCTTGCTGATACCATGTGTGTGTGTTTGGAGGCTAAGCTTGCTGATACCATGTGTGTGTGTGTGTGTGTGTGTGTGTGTTTGGAGGCTAAGCTTGCTGATACCATGTGTGTGTGTGTGTGTTTGGAGGCTAAGCTTGCTGATACCGTTTGTGTGTGTGTGTGTTTAGAGGCTAAGCTTGCTGATACCATGTGTGTATTTGGAGACAAAGCTAGCTGATACCATGTGTGTGTGTGTGTTTGGAGGCTAAGCTTGCTGATACCATGTGTGTGTGTGTGTTTGGAGGCTAAGTTTGCTGATACCATGTGTGTGTGTGTGTTTGGAGGCTAAGCTTGCTGATACCATGTGTGTGCGTGTGTTTGGAGGCTAAGCTTGCTGATACCATGTGTGTGTGTGTGTTTGGAGGCTAAGCTTGCTGATACCATGTGTGTGTGTGTGTGTGTTTGGAGGCTAAGCTTGCTGATACCATGTGTGTGTGTGTGTGTGTGTTTGGAGGCTAAGCTTGCTGATACCATGTGTGTGTGTGTGTGTGTTTGGAGGCTAAGCTTGCTGATACCATGTGTGTGTGTGTGTGTTTGGAGGCTAAGCTTGCTGATACCATGTGTGTGTGTGTGTGTGTTTGGAGGCTAAGCTTGCTGATACCATGTGTGTGTGTGTGTGTTTGGAGGCTAAGCTTGCTGATACCATGTGTGTGTGTGTGTGTTTGGAGGCTAAGCTTGCTGATACCATGTGTGTGTGTGTGTGTGTGTGTTTGGAGGCTAAGCTTGCTGATACCATGTGTGTGTGTGTGTGTTTGGAGGCTAAGCTTGCTGATACCATGTGTGTGTGTGTGTTTGGAGGCTAAGCTTGCTGATACCATGTGTGTGTGTGTGTTTGGAGGCTAAGTTTGCTGACACCGTATGTGTACTCACCTATTTTTACTCATCTGTTTAAATAATAATAGGGGTGTGTACCACCTCTGGTGCAATTGTAGGGACCCACAGCCTTGAAGAAAATAAAGAGTATTCAGAGAAGGCCTTGTGGATTCTCACTGAACACTAATCTTTTCTTCTCCTACCACCCCTCTTATTTTGTTTTATGCTGTATTCTATTATATATCATATAAATACATAGCCTAATGGCTGTATTTATTATTATTATACAAAAAGAAGACATCCACTTTATTTTTTTTCTCTCCTTTGTTTCTATATGGATTTTGTTGTGACTAATCATTCTCCTCCTTTCCCATCAACAGGTCTTCCTCACTGGGCTTGCTCGGCTTTTGTGTTACTGTGAGGGTGCCATCATCGTTTACCCTTCAAGACTGACTCATGCTGGCATTGCATTTGTGGACTTCCCTTCACAGTAAACAGTCCTTCTCCATATGGTGATTGTCCAGGGCAAGCAGGGTGTGACTGCCATCTTGGAGAAGCAGGGTCTTTTAATATGAAGAATCTTCCGTCTTCTCTACTTACGCCAGCTTGGGCCAGCCTTGCATTCTTGTTACTTCATGGCCCTTGGGCCTTTTTTATTTATTTTACATAATAATTTTTTTTATTAATACCCGTGTTTCACAAGAGATCCTTAACATTTTAAGCACCAATTGTATTGACTAATGTACGTCTTGTAACCTTTAAGACATAAATAGACAAGACATAGATATATGAGTGAATAATACTGAGTGACTAGGTTAGGGCGAGGAACATTGTACAGTGTCTGACTTTGGAAGAATGCCTACTGACATTTTTGAATGACATTTTTGCTTTATGGCCTCATGACCTTAATCTTTTCCAGCCTTTCCTCGCCTCTCTTAACAATCTGGCTCCTTCTATCCATTTCAAAGTTGAGTGGGAATCTAATTCCCTCCTTCCTTTTCTTGATTTTCATGTTCACAGCTCTGTGTCTGGGTTCTCTTTCTCTGTCTACCGTAAACCCATGCATAGTGGCATGTACATTCACTTCTTTTCCTACCATCCTCCTTCTGTTAAGAAAAGTGTCCTCGTCTCTCTCTTCCTCCGCGCTCTACGCATCAGCGACCCTCAGTTTCTTGATTCTGAAATTGCCTTTATCTACAAATCATTCTCTCGCCTTGGTTATCCTTTGCATTTCATCAACTGTGCCCACTCTCAAGCTAAACGAAATTTCTTTCATCCTAAACCTGCTTCCAACACTAGTAGCACTGTACTATGCCTTCCCTTCATATCTGAACTCAAAACTTTTACCAATACCTTTCGTCCTCTTGACATTAAACTCGCCTTTCGACAAACTAACACACTTCGTAGCAATCTAGTTCACACTGCTCCTCCTGCTTCTAATGCTGCTGGTGTCTACTCTATTTCCTGTTCATCTTGTCCTCTCCAATACTTTGGCGAAACTGGCCGTACACTGAATGACAGACTTAAAGAACACAAGAGAAGTGTTAAGTCTGCAGACACTAACAATGCTCTCTTCTGCCATGTGAGGGATTCTAATCATCCCATTGATTGGTCTTCCTCCAAAATAATCTTTCCTGCCTCTACTCTACACAGACGCCGTCTTGTAGAATCGGCTCTTATAAACAATGTACCCAACATGAACTTGAGTCCTGGCTTTGTTGCTGTGGACTCTTCCCTTTCACAGTATATACTCAAATGCTCTAATCTTTCTAACAAACGTGACTTAACATAAGCTTTCCCCCTTCCATTTCTTTCTTTCTCTTTCCTTTTCTTTCTCTCTTCTCCCTTTTTTCTGTTCATTGTCTTCTCCTACGCTCCCTTGCTATCCTCTTCTTTTTTCCTATTACTATCTCCTTCGGTGGTTATAATAGGAGCTGCCTCGTATGGGCCAATAGGCCTGCTGCCGTTCTCATTACTACTATCCCCTACACCTGACTTTCCTCCTCAGCTCTCTCTTGCCTATTTATTGCCTGTCTCTACCTCCTCATCACAATCGACTTGAGAATGGTCAAGGACGGACCGAAACGTCGTCGTCCCTTTAATTTCTAGTGTGTGGTCTGGTCAACATACTTCAGCCACGTTATTGTGACTCATCGCCTGCATAGTGAATTAAGAGCATAAGAATAAAGGTAACTGCAGAAGGCCTATTGGCCCATACGAGGCAGCTCCTATTCTATAACCACCCAAACCCACTCATATACATGTCCAACCCACGCTTGAAACAATCGAGGGACCCCACCTCCACCACGTTACGCGGTAATTGGTTCCACAAATCAACAACCCTGTTGCCAAACCAGTATTTACCCAAGTCTTTCCTAAATCTAAACTTATCCAATTTATACCCATTGTTTTGTGTTCTGTCTTGTGTTGATACTTTTAATACCCTACTAATATCCCCTTTGTTATGTCCATTCATCCACTTGTAAACCTCTATCATATCATCCCTAACTCTTCGCTTTTCCAGTGAATGCAATTTAAGCTTTGTTAATCTTTCTTCATATAAAAGATTTCTATTTTGGGGAATTAACTTAGTCATCCTACTCTAGACACGTTCAAGTAAATTTATATCCATTCTATAATATGGCGACCAAAACTGAACTGCATAATGTAAATGGGGCCTAACCAGAGCAAGATATAGCTGAAGAACCACACCAGGTGTCTTGTTACTAACACTTCGATTAATAAATCCCAGTGTCCTATTTGCCTTATTACGAGCATTCATGCATTTATCCTTTTGTTTTAAATTCTTACTAATCATAACTCCCAGATCCCTTTCACAATCCGACTTCGCAATCTCAACACCATCTAGCTCGTATCTTGTAACTATGATCATTACCTAGTCTCAAAACTTTACATTTATCAGCATTAAACTGCATCTGTCAATCTTTTGACCATTTCAAAACCCTATTTAGATCAACTTGAAGTGATATGAGTCTTCTTCCGTGTTAATTTCCCTACCTATTTTTGTATCATCTGCAAATTTGCAAATGTTGCTACTCAACATAAGAACACAAGAACAAAGGCAACTGCAGAAGGCCCACCGGCCCATACGAGGCAGCTCCTACCTACAACCACCCAATTAATTTGCCAGTTCCTTTACGACTTGGGACTTAAATCCATTTACACTTTGGGCTTCTGAGTCTTTTAGTTTGTCAATGCTCTTCCTGATTGTGTCGCGTGTAATTGGTATTTCTCTTAATTCATTCTCCTTACCTCCGACAAACATTTGTGTTGGTGATGGGAAGTCATTCAAGCTTTCTAGTGTGAACACTGATGTTAGGTATTCATTGAGAGTGTTTGCCGCCCTTTTATCATACAACTTAAAATTGTTAGTCTCATCCTGAGATGGTCAGGTGCAGTCACAGTGAGAGGTTGTGTTAGCTGGCGCTCAGATTCTAATAACATTATTATTGCAATAATGGAAGGATTAGTAAAAGATTTGGTGAGTCTGGTTGGAGCTCTGAGAGTAGAGATGGATTCCCTGCGGGAGGAGGTACGACGGCTACGACTTCGGGAGGAAACGAAGGAGGAGGCCAGTGTTGACGGGACCTCATTAAAAAGGACTGACGAAACCAGTATTAAGAAGTCCTCGTCTTGGCAAGTTGTGAAAGACAGGGGTCTTAAGAAGACCTTGGCAAAACCGACAACTAATAGCCTACACCTAAGGACTTTTAACGCATTTGACGTATTAGAAGACGAGTGCTGTGTTGAACCTGTTGTTCAACGAGGTGGCAAAGACAAAGTAACGATGAGCATTGAAGCGCAGGTCCCTCAAACTGCTCGAAAGGAAAAGGGAGAATCGAAGCGAATTTTGGTTGTGGGAGATTCCCAGGTGAGGTATTTAGACAGAACTTTTTGTGCCAGAGATAGGGGGAACAGATTAAGGGTTTGCTATCCGGGAGCTGGAGTGATATTGTTGGAAACATGAATGACATTATGACAGGAAATGGAAACAAACCCATTATTTGTATTAGTGCAGGGGGTAATGATGTTGGATGAGTTAGGAGTGAGGAACTAATACAGAGATTCAGGACAGCCATTGAATTAGTTAGGAGCAAGGGAGGAATCCCGATCATATGTGGCATTCTTCCAAGAAAGGGAGTAGGAAATGAATGGATATCGAGGGCACTTGGTGTCAATTGACGGCTGGAAAGATATTGCAAATCAAATGCAATATCTTTCATAGACAACTGGGAACACTTCTATGGAAGAAATGGAATGTAAGCTCGTGATGGGGTGCATCTATCGAGAGCTGGGGTTGTTGCTGTTGCGAACTCGTTGGAAGAAGTGGTTAGAGGTGTTTGTTTGGGTTTAAACTGTTAGCTGATAGAGGTATGGGAATTGATTTGGAGGAAGGAAATAATAAAAGTACGTGTTTGTGGGAGAAAGGAATTGGCAAAATGATCAGGGAAAGAGAAGGGCCTCAAAATAACAATTCACGTAAGGTACATTACACTAACAGCAGAAGTCTAAGAAATAAAATTAACGAATTAAATGCTCTTGTCTGCACAGAAAAAATAGATATTATTGCACTTACCGAAACGTGGATGAATGTAGAAAATAGAGAACTATTAGCTGAATATCAAATAAATGGATTTAAACTATTTCACACAGATAGATATATAAGACGAGGAGGGGGAGTAGCCATATATGTTAGGGACAATTTGAAATGTAATCTCAAAGAGGGAATCAAAACTGAGCCACACACAGAAACTATTTGGATAGAATTATACGAAAAATCAAATAATATTATAATAGGAGTTATATATAGGCCACCAAATTTAGACAGAATGGAAGCAAAGCATCTATGGGATGAAATATCTAGGGCATCTAGATCTAACAGTATTTACGTCATGGGTGACTTTAATTTTAGTGGAATAAACTGGTTGAACAAAACAGGGAATAGTGAAGCAGAAGATTTTCTAGAATTAATTGACGATTGCTTTCTTACGCAACACATTAAGGAACCAACACGGGAAAATAATATTTTAGATTTAGTGCTAACTAACAGGGAAACACAAATTAATGACATCGAAATAGGGAGTGAGCTAGGGAACAGTGATCACAAAGAAATCAGATTTAGCATATTATGGAATAGACCTGTAGGAGAAAATTCTGTTAAAGTGCCAGATTTTCGAAAAGATGATTTTAATAGCCTTAGAAATTTTTTGGGTCAAATTGATTGGAAAGTCTTGGGCATGGGGTGGGGGCTGGTCTTGGAGCGAGACATGAACCCAGCGATAGGTAACGTAAATGGGGATTTCGATGTGGATTCAATATATAACTTATTTAAGAATATTCTAAACAAAGCACAGGAACGTCGTATACCATACAAATTGAATAGATCGAATACCAATGACCCAAAGTGGATAACAAAGAATTTGAAGAACCATATAGGTAAAAAGAGAGCTTGGTACAAAAGGATTAAAAATGGGGAGGTCACTTTAGAACAGGAATTCGTACAACTGGTTAGAAATGTTAAAAAAGAGATAAGGAAAGCAAAAAGAAACTATGAAGTTCGCATAGCAGGGCAAGCAAAGACAAATCCTAAAGTTTTTTTTTCAGTTATATCGTACTAAGACTAGGGAAAGTATAGGTCCATTAAAAACTGAGACAGGTCAAATAACAGATAGTGATGAAGAGATGAGTAGTATTTTTAATAAATATTTTGTATCTGTATTTACTAAAGAGGAACTTAACAATATGCCTTCAGCCGAACAAGTCTATGTGGGTGGGGACGAGGACAGGTTGACGAGTTTAACAGTTACCAGGGAGGATGTTCTTAAACAAATAGTAAAACTCAAACCAAACAAATCCCCAGGGCCGGATGAAGTGTTTGCCAGGGTGCTTAAAGAATGCAAAGAGGAGCTTTGTGACCCACTGTCAACCATATTTAATAAATCAATAGTCAGGCAGAGTGCCAGAGTTTTGGAAAGTTGCTAATGTGATACCAGTTTTTAAGAAAGGAGATAGATCACTTGCGTCTAACTATCGACCAATTAGCCTAACGTCTATTGTGGGAAAGTTACTCGAATCTATAATAGCAAATAAAATTCGTCTTCATCTTGAAAAACATAAATTAATAATTGAGTCGCAACATGGTTTTATAAATGGCCGTTCATGTTTAACAAATTTGTTATCTTTTTATTCTAGCATTGTTGAGGCAGTTGATAGTGGTAAGGATTGCGATGTTGTGTACCTTGACTTTAGCAAAGCTTTTGATACAGTGCCACATGAAAGACTGATTAATAAGTTAGAGTCTCGTGGTCTTGGGGGTGCTATATTAAGCTGGATTAGGGCATGGCTATACCAAAGGAAACAGAGAGTTAGTATAAATGGAGTCAAGTCAGAGTGGGAAAATGTTGTAAGTGGGGTGCCTCAGGGCTCTGTCCTGGGACCTCTGTTGTTTATAATATATATAAATGATTTAGATTCAGGTTTGAGTAGCAACATTTGCAAATTTGCCGATGATACGAAAATCGGTAGGGAAATTAATTCGGAGGAGGACTCACTATCACTTCAAGTTTATCTAGATAGGGTTTTGAAATGGTCGAAGGATTGGCAGATGCAGTTTAATGCTGATAAATGTAAAGTTCTGAGGTTAGGTAATGACGATAGGGTTACAAGATATGAGCTAGATGGTGTTGAGATTGCGAAGTCGAATTGCGAAAGGGATCTGGGAGTTATGATTAGCAAGAATTTAAAACAAAAGGATCAATGCATAAATGTTCGTAATAAGGCAAATCGGACACTTGGATTTATTAATCGCAGCGTTAGTAACAAGACACCTGGTGTGGTTCTCAAGCTATATCTTGCTCTAGTTAGGCCCCATTTAGATTATGCAGTTCAGTTTTGGTCGCCATATTATAGAATGGATATAAATTCACTTGAACGTGTCCAGCGTAGGATGACTAAGTTAATTCCCCAAATTAGAAATCTTTCATATGAAGAAAGATTAACAAAGCTTAAGTTGCATTCACTGGAAAGGCGAAGAGTTAGGGGTGACATGATAGAGGTTTACAAGTGGGTGAATGGACATAACAAAGGGGATATTAATAGAGTATTAAAAGTATCAACGCAAGACAGAACACGAAACAATGGGTATAAATTGGATAAGTTTAGATTTAGGAAAGACTTGGGTAAATACTGGTTCAGTAACAGGGTTGTTGATTTATGGAACCAATTGCCGCGTAACATTGTGGAGGTGGGGTCCCTCGATTGTTTCAAGCATGGGTTGGACATGTATATGAGTGGGATTGGGTGGTTATAAATAGGAGCTGCCTCGTATGGGCCAATAGGCCATCTGCAGTTGCCTTTGTTCTTATGTTCTTATCTTTTATGGGTCCTACGGAGTCAGTTCTTTGTTTGGGTTTTACTTCGTATATATTTGCCCGAAACGCTATGCGTATTAGTGGCTTTAGGTATTGTATTTTAAATTTTAAAATTTTGCCCCGAGGAGCGAGTTTATTGGGAGTACTTAGCTGTATCATTAGCAAGGTATTAACTATAGTTCTATAGTTTAACATGGATGAAAGTAGATTGAAAATATTATCTTGGAACGTTAATGTATTAAAAACTAGAGCGGTGGATGTGCACTATTATACTCTTAGAGAGAATGTTAACATAGTAGCACTCTAGGAAACTGGGGATAGGGATGGTAACATTCTGAACATGAAGGTGAACATGTTGAACATGAAGATGTTCAACTGCTGGGCGAGCCCTCTCCTACTCATCTGAGGGGAGGGAGATTAGATTATGCTTGTTTGATAAATGCTGAGGGCATAGAGGAGAATTGTCTTACTCTGGATGAAATGCTAAGAGATTTTGCATTACAAATACAGCTTAAACTAGATAAAAAGCATGCCTGCCTTCAGAGGAAAAACTTAAAGTTTAATAAGGGAGAATTAAGGGGTCTTGTTGGTCATATTAAGTCTTGGTATGATACTTATAAGCCAGTTTCGGCAGAAGCATTTTATTAAGATTTAATTAAGGAGGTAGATGTATTTAATGCAACATTGAACCGGAAAACATCTGGTATAGAAAAGCATCCCCCCATAAAAGTGTGCGGAGAAGAGAAAGGAAATTTGGAGCAAGTATTGGCAGGAGTTTGCACAGAAAGTTAGGAGTAACAAACTTGAAGGAAATCTGGCAAGACATAAATGAAATAAGGGGTAAAAAGCATAATTTTGTTGCACATCCTGACCCGTAAGGAATTGCAAAAGGTCTCGTAAATAAATGGGCGGAAGCTGCCAAACTTAGTTCATTTAATTACCCGCTGTAACGAGAGAGTCGTTTGATTCTTGGAAAGATCTAAGAAAGGATTTTATACTTACAGCAGGTAACAGTGGTGATGTCACTTGCACAGGTATTACCAGAGAAGAACTAATAACGGCGATTAAAGTTGGGAAATCTACCGCCCCCTGGGGAGGATGGAGTAACGTATGAAATACTTAATGAACTTGCCATCATGACGAAAAGCCCGCTGTTAAACCTCTTTAATATTAGTTATAAAGAGGGCAGAATTCCCAGTGAATGATAAAGAACTATGATCATCCTTATCCCTAAAGCCAATGGAGAGTACAGACCTGTGTCTTTAACCTCGTGTTTTTGTAAAATGATGGAGAGGATCATTTTAAATAAACTTTTGTATATAATAGGTGATCAGCTGTCTAATAATTTTTCGGGTTCCTCAGAGGAAAAAGTACCTCTGACTGTATTATTAAATGTCTAGCTAATGGTAATGATTATTATAGAATTTTTATTGATTTATAAGGAGCTTTTGATAAAGCCAACAAAGAGGTTATTTTATATGAATTAGCTGGTCTTGGTGTTGAAGGGAGATTATTGCGCTGGATAGGGGATTATCTTCAGGAAAGGAAGGCTCAGGTGTGGTATCAAGGTTGTATGGTTCAAGGTTCAAGGTATGAAGGTCAAGAACTCTGCACACCTCAGGGAGGAGTGTTGAGTCTCCCCCTGTTTAATGTACTAATGAATAAGATAGCATCTGAGAAATACTCAAATTGGGTAACTCCAATCATATATGCCGATGATATTTTGTTTCAGGGCAAAGATATTTCAAAGGTTCAAACAGTGTTGGACAATTTCGGAAACCAGTGTCACCACATGGGACTAGTGGTTAATAAAGACAAAACTAGTTTGAATGTAGAAGTCGGAGGCCCATTATATTGGAAATAAACGGTAAAAATATAGAGAGTGTTAATATATATAAATATTTAGGCATATATGTTGGATATACCCATGAGAGTTTGGAAACTGAGATGAACAGACTGTTGAGTCAATGCCGGAAGAGATTACAACCTCTGAAGGCCTTGGCATGCTGTGGAAAGGAGTGGGAGTCCAAGTGCTACGAATGATGTACTTGAGTACTGTAAGATTTCTTATTGATTATGCTGCACCTGTCATTTCTTGTTTTGGTAAAGGTAGGATGGGCAAGTTGGAGAAGATACAAAATGAAGCCGTTGGGGGTCGTTGTGAGCCGCAGCTACCTTAATTTTTGCCCACACTTGTCTTGCAGACGTTTCTCTTCCAATAGAGCTAGTGAACTCTAGTCATTGTCTTTCCCTTTGTAACTCATCTGCAATGTATGTACCTTTACCTGAATAAAAAATCTAATCAAAATCTATATGCTTAGATATATGCAAATGAGAGAGTAATAGAGCGAAATCTTTAAAATACTGAACAATTTGGAGGATATTCATTCATACAATTTCTTCAAAAGGTCAGATGTAACACGAACAAGGAGCAAAGGTTTCAAGCTCAACAAGCCACAGTGTAGGAGTGACAACAAATGTTTTTTAACCCATACGATTATGATCATGGCAATAAGGTTTCTAAAACAGTAGGCATTCTTCCAAAGTCAGACACTGTACTATGTTCCTCGCCCTAACCTAGTCACTCAGTATTATTCACTCATATATCTATGTCTTGTCTATTTATGTCTTAAAGGTTACAAGACGTACATTAGTCAATACAATTGGTGCTTAAAATGTTAAGGATCTCTTGTGAAACACGGGTATTAATAAAAAAATTTATTATGTAAAATAAATAAAAAAGGCCCAAGGGCCATGAAGTAACAAGAATGCAAGGCTGGCCCAAGCTGGCGTAAGTAGAGAAGACGGAAGATTCTTCATATTAAAAGACCCTGCTTCTCCAAGATGGCAGTCACACCCTGCTTGCCCTGGACAATCACCATATGGAGAAGGACTGTTTACTGTGAAGGGAAGTCCACAAATGCAATGCCAGCATGAGTCAGTCTTGAAGGGTAAACGATGATGGCACCCTCACAGTAACACAAAAGCCGAGCAAGCCCAGTGAGGAAGACCTGTTGATGGGAAAGGAGGAGAATGATTAGTCACAACAAAATCCATATAGAAACAAAGGAGAGAAAAAAAATAAAGTGGATGTCTTCTTTTTGTATAATAATAATAAATACAGCCATTAGGCTATGTATTTATATGATATATAATAGAATACAGCATAAAACAAAATAAGAGGGGTGGTAGGAGAAGAAAAGATTAGTGTTCAGTGAGAATCCACAAGGTCTTCTCTGAATACTCTTTATTTTCTTCAAGGCTGTGGGTCCCTACAATAGCACCAGAGGTGGTACACACCCCTATTATTATTTAAACAGGTGAGTACACATACGGTGTCAGCAAACTTAGCCTCCAAACACACACACACACATGGTATCAGCAAGCTTAGCCTCCAAACACACACACATACACATATGGTATCAGCAAGCTTAGCCTCCAAACACACACACACACACACATGGTATCAGCAAGCTTAGTCTCCAAACACACACACACACACATGGTATCAGCAAGCTTAGCCTCCAAACACACACACACACATGGTATCAGCAAGCTTAGCCTCCAAACACACACACACACATGGTATCAGCAAACTTAGCCTCCAAACACACACACACACATGGTATCAGCAAGCTTAGCCTCCAAACACACACACACACATGGTATCAGCAAGCTTAGCCTCCAAATACACACATGGTATCAGCAAGCTTAGCCTCTAAACACACACACACACACAAACGGAATCATCAAGCTTAGCCTCCAAACACACACACACACATGGTATCAGCAAACTTAGCCTCCAAACACACACACACACATGGTATCAGCAAGCTTAGCCTCCAAACACACACACACATAGAAAATGTGACATTGAAACAGTTGATAAACTTGATTTCAAGAGAGAGAGGTCTCTACCTACCTTGAGGCTACCTTGAGGTGCTTCCGGGGCTTAGTGTCCCCGCGGCCCGGTCGTCGACCAGGCCTCCTGGTTGCTGGACTGATCAACCAGGCTGTTAGACGCGGCTGCTCGCAGCCTGACGTATGAGCCACAGCCTGGTTGATCAGGTATCCTTTGGAGGTGCTTATCCAGTTCTCTCTTGAACACTGTGAGGGGTTTGCCAGTTATGCCCCTTATGTGTAGTGGAAGCGTGTTGAACAGTCTCCGGCCTCTGATGTTGATAGAGTTCTCACTCAGAGTACCTGTTGCACCTCTGCTTTTCAACGGGGGTATTCTGCACATCCTGCCATGTCTTCTGGTCTCATGTGGTGTTATTTCTGTGTGCAGGTTTGGGACCAGTCCCTCAATTATTTTCCACGTGTAAATTATTATGTATCTCTCCCGCCTGCGCTCAAGGGAGTACAGATTTAGGCTCTTTAGTCGGTCCCAGTAATTTAGATGTTTTACTGAGTGGATTCTAGCAGTAAAGGATCTCTGCACGCTCTCTAGGTCAGCAATTTCTCCAGCTTTGAAAGGGGCTGTCATTGAGCAACAGTACTCCACTCTAGCGTTTTGAAAAGTATCATCATCGGTATAGCATCTCTAGTGTGAAAAGTTCTTGTTATCCAACCTGTCATTTTTCTTGCAGTTGTGACGGCTACTTTATTGTGTTCTTTAAAGGTAAGGTCTTCCGACATGAGTACACCGAGGTCCTTTACATTGCCTTTTCGTTCTATGTTATGATTTGCCTGAGTTTTGTACGTGGTTTCTGTTTTTATATTTTCAATTTTTCCGTAGCGCATGAGCTGAAACTTATCCTCGTTGAACACCATATTATTTTCTGTAGCCCATAGAAAGACCTGATCTACATCTGATTGGAGGTTTGCCGTGTCCTCTATGTTGCCAACTCTCATGAAAATCCTAGTGTCATCTGCAAAGGATGATACAGTGCTATAGGTTGTGTTCTGGTCTATGTCCGATATGAGGATAAGAAAAAGTACTGGAGCAAGCACAGTACCCTGGAGGACTGAGCTCTTCACGGTTGATGGGCTGGATTTTATTTTGTTGACAATTACACATTGGGTTCTGTCAGTCAGGAAATTGTAAATCCATCTGCCTATTTTCCCGGTAATTCATTTTGAACGCATTTTATGTGCACCATGGTCACATTTATCAAAAGCTTTTGCGAAATCTGTGTAAATTACATCAGCGTTTTGTTTGTCTTCCATAGCATCTAATGCCATATCATAGTGGTCCAGCAACTGCGACAGGCAAGAGCGCCCTGTTCTGAAACCATGTTGTCCGGGGTTATGGAGATGCTGTGATTCCATGTATTTTGTGATCTTACTTCTTAGCACTCTCTCAAAAATTTCTATGATGTGCGATGTTAGTGCTATCGGTCTGTAATTTTTTGCCTCTGCCTTATTTCCTCCTTTATGGAGTGGTGCTATCTCTGCTGTTTTTAGTATGTCAGGGATAACGCCAGTATCTAGGATTTGTCTCCACAGAATGTGGAGGGCCTGCGATAGTGTTTTTTTACAGTTCTTGATGAATATGGAGTTCCAAGAATCCGGGTCTGGTGCAGAGTGCATAGGCATACTGTTTATGGCTTCTTCAAAATCTAGTGGGGATAGGGCGACGTCTGATATATGATTTGATGTTGGTATCATATCCATGAAAAATTCATTTGGGTTATCAATCTTTAGTGCATTTAATGGCTCACTGAAAACGGAGTCGTACTGCTTCCTCAGTAACTCGCTCATTTCTTTGTTGTCATCTGTGAAAGTTCCATCTCCCTTTCGCAGGGGCCCGATACTAGATTTGGTTTTTGATCTTGATTTTGCATAGGAGAAAAAATATTTCGGATTTCTCTATTTCACTGATGGCCTTTTCCTCTCTTTGCCTCTCCTGGGTTTTGTATGATTCTTGTAGCTTGAGTTCAATTGTTTCTATTTCTCAACCTAACCTTCTTCGCCGTTCTTGAGATAGGGTGCGACTCTCAAGTTGTTCCGCGATTCGTTTTCTTCGTCTATATAGGGAACGACGTTCCCGTTCCAATCTGCATCTCTTTCTCTTTTTTCTTAGAGGTATGCGGTTTGAACATATTTCTAGTGTTACTGAGCTTATTTTTTTCCAGGCACTGGTTCAGATTTGCATTTCCTAGCTGTTCTACCCAGTTTATTTCTGTGAAGTCCTGGTTTATTTGCTCCCAGTTTATCCGTTTATTATTGAAGTTGAATTTGCTGAAATCTCCTCCACCGGGAATCTGGACTGGTTTTGAACGTCCAGTCCCCATGGTTGTCAGAACTTCAATTAAGTTGTGATCTGAGTAACAGGTATTTGTAATCATTATGTTCCCGATAAACTCATCATTATTAGTGAAAATGAGGTCCAGCGTGTTCTCCTTCCTAGTTGGTTCTACTATTTGCTGGTTTAAGGCAAACCTATCGCACATCCGTAGCAGGTCATTTGCATGTGCCTGCTCATTTAGGCTACTTCCTAGTATTCTTTCTGATATTACTGTATTACCCAGGTGCTTCCATTTCAGGTGCCGTAGGTTGAAGTCCCCAAGCAGGATGATGTTCGGAGCTGGATTTGTGAGGTTTTCCAAGCAGTGCTCTATTTTCATTAGTTGGTCTTTAAACTGCTGAGGGTTTGCCTCCGGTGACTTATATACAAGGACAACAACTACATTTAGGATCTCTATTTTGACTATCAGCACTTCCACCATATCATTTGAGGTGTTTAGCAACTCAGTACAGATGAGTGTGTCTTTGATGTAGAGGCTGACCCCACCCTGAAGCCGGTGTTTCCTATCACATCTGAAGAGATTGTATTCTGAGATCCATATTTCACCATCAAGGTAGTCCTTTGTGTGAGTTTCCGTTAGGGCTGCAAACACTGCATTTGCCTCATGAAGGAGACCATCTATAAAATGAACTTTGTTGGATTTGCGTGTTTTTATACCCTGGATGTTGGCAAATATAAATGATGTTATCGTGTTAGTGGAAGTGCTGGATGCTTTAATTGGTGGGGAACTATGGGGAACTTCAAAATTTTTTTAATAAATAATTAGGCAGACTTGTTGCTAGACAGGGAAGTAAATTAAATGTATGCCAAATTTTGCAAAATATACAATGAAGGCACACAAACATTCATACCAAAACAGAGATGCAGGGCCAGAAAACAGGATTGGTTCAACAGAAATTGAGAGAGGGCCACAGACCAAAAGACACAAAAATGGAATGAAAGACATTGAAAAACTACAAGCCGATGTCAACAAAGTTTTCGATTGGGCAGCAGAAAATAACATGATGTTTAACAGTGATAAATTTCAGGTATGGCAAAAATGAGGATCTGAAACATAATACAGGGTACAAAACACAATCGAATCTTCCCATAGTAGAAAAACAGCATGTCAAGGATTTGGGAATAATGATGTCCGACGATCTAATGTTTAGGGAGCATAACCAAGCAAATATTGCGTCAGCCAGAAAAATGATCGGATGGATTATGAGAACTTTCAAATCCAGGGATCCCATCACAATGGTTGTACTCTTCAAGTCACTTATGTTGTCCCGTCTCGAGTACTGCTCAGTATTCACTTCCCCCTTCAGAGCAGGAGAGATTGCTGAAATAGAGGGAATACAGAGAACATATACGGCACGCACAGATGAGATAAAACACCTAAATTATTGGGATCGTCTCAAAGCTCTCCAAATGTACTCTCTAGAAAGGAGACGAGAGAGATACCAAATAATATACACATGGAAGATACTGGAGGGCCAGATCCCAAATCTACACAATAAAATAACAACGTACTGGAGTGAACGATATGGAAAAAAATGCAAGATTGAACCAGTGAAGAGCAGAGGTGCCACAGGCACAATCAGAGAGCACTGTATAAACATCAGAGGTCCGCGGTTGTTCAACGTCCTCCCAGCGACTATAAGAAATATTGCCGGAACAACCGTGGACATCTTCAGGAGAAAACTGGACTGTTTTCTAAGAGAAGTTCCGGATCAGCCGGGATGTGGTGGGTATGTGGCCCTGCGGGCCGCTCCAAGCAACAGCCTGGTGGACCAAACTCTCACAAGTCGAGCCTGGCCTTGGGCCGGGCTTGGGGAGTAGAAGAGCAGAACCCCATCAAGCAGGTATCAATATAGAAAGAAGCCAAACCCCCAATCATACCAGCGATACAAAGATGCGAGAAACAACTATACAGCAGTAAGGGAAGAGGCAGAAAGAAATTTTTAAAAAGGGATAATGGATAAATGTAAAACAGAACTGGGCCTATTCTACAAATTCATAAACAACAAATTGCAGGTAAAGAATAATATCCAGAGGTTGAAAATAGGAAACAGATTCCCAGAAAATGATAATGCAATGTGTGAAACATTAAACCAAAAGTTCCAAAGTGTGTTTATACAAAATGAAATCTTAAGAGAACCAGACACAATAAGAATTTCTGAGAACATCATAGAGCGTATAGAGGTGTCTAGAGATGAAGTGGAAAATATGCTAAAGGAGCTAAGTAAGAACAAAGCAGTTGGTCCAGATGGAGTTTCACCATGGGTTCTGAGAGAATGTGTATCTGAGCTCAGCCTTCCACTTCACCTGATCTTTCAGGCATCCCTGTGTACAGGAGTCATTGCAAACATGTGGAAAAAGGCTAACATAGTTCCAATCTACAAAAGTGGCAACAGGGAAGACCCCACCTCTCTCAGTTATAGACCTGAATCATTGACAAGTGTAACATTGAAAAGATTGAAAAAAAAATAATAAAAAATAATGGGTAGAACACCTGGAGAGAAATTATATAATATCACACAGACAGTATTGTTTTTGATCTGGAAGATCCTGTGTATCGAATTTACTCAGTTTCTATGATTGAGCCACAGAGATTTTAAAGGAAAAAGGTAGTTGGGTTGACTGCATCTATCTAGACATAAAAAAGGCTTTCGACAGAGCTTCACATAAGAGGTTGTTCTGGAAACTAGAAAATTTTGGGTGGGTGACAGGTAAGCTTCTAACATGGATGAAAAATTTTCTGACTGACAGAAAAAAGAGGGCAGTAATCAGAGGCAATCGGACTGGAGAAGTGTCACAAGTGGAGTACCACAGTACATGCACCAGAAATGTTCATTGTCTACATAAATGATCTACCAGTTTGAATACAGAATTATATAAACATGTTTGCTGATGATGCTAAGATAATGGGATGGATAAGAAATTTAGATGATTGTCATGCCCTTCAAGAAGACCTGGACAAAATAAGTATATGGAGCACCACTTGGCAAATGAAATTTAATGTGAATAAATGCCATGTTATGGAATGTGGAATAGAACATAGATCCCATACAACCTACAAACTATGTGAGAAATCTTTATATAATTCTGATAAAAGAAAGAGGTCTAGGGTTGATTCTAGATAGAAAACTATCACTTGAGGCCCACATAAAGAACGTTGTGTGAGGAGCCTATGCCACGATTTCTAACTTCAGAATTTCGTTTAAATACATGGATGGCGAAATACTAAAGAAATTGTTCACGAGTTTTGTTCGGCCAAGGCTAGAATATGCAGCGGTTGTGTGGTGCCCATATCTTAAGAAGCACATCAACAAACTGGAAAAGGTGCAAAGACATGCTACTAAGTGGCTCCCAGAACTAAAGGGCAAGAGCTATGTGGAGAGGTCAGAGGCATTATATATGCGAAAACTAGAAGACAACAAAAAGAGGTGATAAAATCACTATGTACAAAATAGTAACAGGAATTGATAAAATCGATAGGGAAGATTTCCCGAGACCTGGAACTTCAAGAACAAAAGGTCATAGATTTAAACTAACTAAACAAAGATGCCAAAGAAATAAACAAAAATTTCATTTCGCATACAGAGTGGTACACGGTTGGAACAAGTTAAGTGAGAAGGTGGTGGCGGCCAAGACCGTCAGTAGTTTCAAAGCATTATGTGACAAAGAGTGCTGGGTAGACGGGACACCACGAGCGTAGCTCTAATCCTGTAACTACACTTAGGTAATTACATATGGTGTCAGCAAGCTTACCGTCGAAACACACACAAACAGCCTGTCTATTATTCAAGGCCTTCTCTGAGTACTCTTTATTTTCTTCTCTGAGGCTATGGGTCCCTAATCGTGCACCAGAGGTGGTACAACTTTTAAGTTTTTAACTACTGCACTGAGCACCTGATTTTGGCAAAGACTTCTTAGTGCAATTGTCAAGGACATAGTTCTGGTATTTTTTTGTTTATAAATATTCAGGTATAGTTAATGTCAAAATGTTTCAAAACTCAGCAATTTATATTTCAAAACAAAAAAAGTAATGAAAACATTACAAAACATTAAAATATAGCCTAATTAATTAATTATTAAAATAGCACAACTCTCAGAATGTCTAAAGGTGCTTTGAGCAATGAAGTAGTTAATTTTATATATATAATATTATATATATAATATATATTTACCTGTGACTACTGCTTAGCAAAAATTTGATCTCTGTGAAAATTGGTCTCGTCATTGCTAGGAGATATTTTAAGACCATGATTTGCTGTAGATGCCACTGTAGTCTTCAAGTCATCAATCTAAAAATAGAGGTAATCTTTTAAAATGTAAATTTTGTATAAAAAAAATGCAAAAATAAATTGCAAGAATAATATGAAGTTATTATACAATTTTTTTTAATTATTTAAATATTTGTGAGACATTATTAAGAAATGTATGAAGTACAGATTCTCTAAAACCTGATATGTATCTGCTTATGTTCCACCACATTACATTCAGGGCTGAATAGAAAACACAGCCAGTAAGGTAATGATTACTTAGGATGAACTGGGATGCTACATGTAGGTTGGGGCTAAGCTGCGTGAGGCTAGGATGCCCAGCCTGCCTTGTCTAGGCTGGGCTGGGCTAGGCAACACTAGGAAGGAGTCAATAAATCTCTAGAGTGCCTTACTTTTCCTGATATCCTTAAAAAAGCAAGAATGATGCCATTTTATAAAGGAGGAGAGACAGCAGACATAAACAATTAAAGAAAAATATCAAATCTACTTATACTTTCAAAAATATTTGATTTTTTTTTACAAACATCTCTTCCTACTTTGTAAAATTCAACATGAATACAAACACACACACACATCCCTAGGAAGCAGCCCATAGCAGCTGTATTACTCCCAGGTACTTATTTACTGTTAGGTGAACCAGATATAGAGAATAACCACAAAATGCTATCTTTATAAGAACTATCTTGTAAAGCCACTAGTACACGCAGCATTTCAGGCAGGATATATAAAATATATATATATATATATATATATATATATATATATATATATATATATATATATATATATATATATATATATATATATATATATATATGGTGACAATGTCAGACCACGGAGGAAAATGAAACAGGAATTTCCTTAAGTACTTTCGTATATTAAATACAACTTCAGAAGGAATGATTTTACAGATCGAGTGATGGGTATAAATAAGCAGGAGAGAGTGGTCAAGTAAGGTGAGGTACAATACTTGGACAACGCAGACGGCCCATTGGCCCATCAGATGAACCCAATTGGCCCATCCGATGTAGCCCAATGGCCCATCTGATACAGCAGACATACAAGCACAATACATAGGTAATTATAACATAAAGAGGTAAATATATACAATGAATTAGTGAGACAAATGTTTTCCAATGGTCCTACTTAAATCGTCCTTTAGCTGATCTATTAGAAATGGATCTAAGTTATATAGACCATTGCTAATATTCAAATTACTTTCTTTGGTGATCTGTATCAAAGCAGATTCAATTATGTTTCTGTTATAGGTGTTTTTACAATTTGTTATTGAAGAAGCACTCTCCCAATCAATTTGGTGAGCTTTTTCTGACAAATGAACAAACAAAGCATTAGACAATTGGCCATGTCTTACAGAGTATTTATGTTGCGATATTCTACATTTTAAATCTTTAGATGTTTGCCCGACATAGAACTTATTACATTCCTTACAAGGTATTTTATAAATGACGCAATTATCACTACGAGGGCTGTTCCTAACTAATAGCTTACCAACAGTGTTTTCGTAGCTAAACATTACATCTATATTAAAAAGTTTCAAGGCCTTAACAATATTCTCAAACCCAGAGAAATATGGTAAACATAACACATTCTTTGGGCGAATCCTTTCAATGCATACATTATTATAATATGTACGACGTGCTTTGTTACGACAAACTTCCAAAAAATTCAGTGGGTAACAAAGCTTAAGACCAATCGAATCAATATTCTTAAATTCTTCGTCTAAGAATTCTGGACTCACAACTCGAAGAGCTCTTAGCTACATTGAAGAAAAAATTGACTTTTTTACATTGTATCTATGCCCTGAAAAATAATGAACATAAGATAAATTATTCGTAGGTTTTCTGTAAACACTAAACTTTAATGAAGAGTTTTCCCTATGAATAAGCACATCTAAGAATGCCAAACATTTATCAATTTCAGTCTCCATAGTAAATTTTATGGAGGTGATTTGGTCATTAAGTTTGGCTACAAATTCGTCTGTGTTAATGACCAAGTCACCTCCATAAAATTTACTATGGTCCTTGCACTAATGGAACCATTGCAATGATGCATATGGGGACATATGTGTGTTTAAGGAGGGGATTGGTGTTGTAATCCACAAGTTAGTAGGAATTATTAGCTAGAGGATCATTACTACAACACTTAACGAATGATGATTGGAAGTACATGTAAGTAGACAGACTATGGATCACATATCTAAGAAAGGTCAATGGATTAAGACCGAAGCTGTATAGCCAAATTAATAATTCCTGGAAAGAGGAATTATTCTTCGTCAGGCTTCTAGGAACAAGATTACCGCTCTAGGGATAAGGCTAATCGGATTATA